>NW_004955423.1:18473830-18537511 GCF_000276665.1 Chinchilla lanigera
TTTTTTTTTTGTTTTTTTTCCGGTACCAGATCAAACTCACGACCTTGCGCTTACCAGGCAGGCGCTGTGCCACTGAGCTAAATCCCCAGCCCATGTTTTTATTCATTTTGCTTCTTAAAAATTGTGTTTATTTTACATACATACACAAATTTTCAACCCAGTTGTACAAACTTTATATTAGCTATTGTATTTGGACTATTTACATTGAATCCCTGATGTTTTGAGGGATAAATGCTTTGTATTGTCTCAGGTGTTTAATTTGTCCTCTCTGATCTAATATTTCCCTTCTCATTTTTCTTTACTTTTGGGGACTGAATTTTCTTGTTATGTGTGTTCCTCCTGTACTATTTTGGAAGCCGCCTTCTATATTTCTGTTCTTGAAATGGTTATCCTTGCAATTAAATATTCTTAGTTAAGAATAAAATTGTAATTTAATTGGTACCTGTAAGTTTTCATATAAAGTAACTAAAAAGAGGAAAATTGTGAATTGGCTCGCGGTTTAAATGGGTGTGCGGGCCACAGCCATTTGGCTCATAGCTGGAATGTGACTGAATGAGAAGAGACCTGGGTCCAACAGTCTATGTCAGGGCTTGCAGCGACCGGAAGACCTCCCATTCCTCCTACCTATTAAAGTTTCTACTACCTCTCATTACACCAAGTTGGGAACTAGGGTTAACACACGGGCCTTCAGGGGTGGGGATGCATTTAAGGTCCAGATCAGAGTATTCTGCCCTTGGCACTCAAAGACCTTTGTCCATCTCACAATAAACACACGTTCACTACATCTTTTGTTTTATTTGAGACACTCTCATTCTGTAGTTGAGCCAGTCCTTTAATTTACCATGTAACGTAGACTGGCATTGAACTTTTGACAGTACTCCTGCCCAAAGCCTCCTGTGTGCTGCGATTAGGGGCATGCACCATCATGCTCAGCTCAGTACATGTTTTAAGTCACCGAAGTCTAACTGTTTCAGCATTGCTAAAAAGTCCAAGTTGAAAGTCTCATCTGAGACTCAAGGCACATTTGTTTTTCAGATTCTGTAAAAATCGAAATAACTAATTACATACTTATGCAATAGTCCAGAATAAACATAGCCATTTGAAAAGGGAGGGACAGGGAGCTAGGAGGATCAAAGCAAGACAGAACCATTGTGGCAAACATTAAATCTGACAGCATCCAGGTGACATCATAGCAGGTGGAACCCCAAAGGCTTGAGCAGCCCCAACTGATACACTTGCTGGCTTCACATGAGCAGACTTTCAAGGCTTCCTGCAATTCCTTTGGGAGGACTTCCATGTTCCTGTCATGTCTTCCTTCACTGGGTCTCCACTGTGGCTTCAGCCTCACACATCAACCTGTCAGGGGCTACTTACAGGGGCTTCAATTCTCCAAAATACTCTCAGGCTTCCCAAGCTTTCCTTTGATATATTGGTTTATGCCTCTATCACCATATAATTCTTGCTTAATGCATGCCAGAAAAAAACAGTAGCATGGAGAAGATGGCAATGTCTACTGCAATCATGAGCTCTATCCTGGACCCACTTGAGCTGCAGCTGTGCAGAGGATGTGTGCTTGCTGGCTTAGACAGTCCTGGTAACGATGGTGCCTGGTCTTCTCTTTTCAGAAGTATCTTCTTTGGGAAGACTTTGAAACAGATATTTATTTTTAAATTTCTGGGCCCCTGATATCGGAGGCCTGGCTGATTTTGAGATTTCCTCCAGGAAACTTTTTTGTTGTTCAATACAAAGCACTTAACTTGTGCCACTGGGTCCTATCACTGGACTGCCCTTGAACAGCACATTTAAATACACTCCCTTTCAGGCAAAACTGCATGTTTTTTCAAATCATTCCCTCTCATCCTTTTCATTCCCAATTTTCAAAATACACGTAACTAAAAGCCATCAACAATACCTCTGCTGCTCCCCGAATGCTATGCTCCCGTGAAATTTCCTTTTCCACATGAAACTAGTCTGTCACCTGTAAGCTTACCCTCCCCCAAAATCTCAGAGTGTAGATAAAATGCATTGACTTTCATTGCCATGATGTAAACAGGGTGGCTGCTGGGACAATTGCTTCATTTTAATCTGAAACTATGTCAGAATCGCCTCTACTGTTCATATTCCTTCCCATCAGCTTTCCGGTCTTCTAAACCCTCACCAGAATCACCCATTAAGCTTTAATTACAGTAAGGTAGCCCTTTCTAGCCTACTCTGTGAATCTTTTCCAAATTCCTCCTGCAAACCATTTTCAGAAGATCTTCAACATAATTGTATAGAGTGATAACTTTAATTCTTAGAAACAATTTTCTGTGTAAACTTTCTATATCTATATCAATGTACAAAGAGATAAGGTTGATTGCGGCTTACAGTTTTGGAAACTTCAGTCCATGGTTGGTTGGGTTCCTTGCTTTTAGGTCTGTGGTGGGGGTGTAATATATCACGCCAAGAGAATGTGGCAGAATAAACCTTTCACCTCATGACTGGGTGCAAAAGGGAGAGAGAAAGCAATGAGCATCCCACAGTTCCTCTTAAGGATGTTCCTTCAATGACTGGAAGACCTACCTACCTCTATGACTTACCTATTAAAGGTTCCACAACCTCTGCATAACACCATTGTGTTGGTTTGGGGGTTATTTTTGCAAGGGGACCAATACAATAGAGGACACATATTTTATAAGATTATTTATAACAGTCACTCAAAGAATGATATACCTAAGAGCATGCAGGAAATCTGCCCACACACTATAGACCAGGAATCCAGCTGAGGGCCTGGATCCTGAAATAATGTCCTACATGAGCTGAATAGAGACCCTACTGATGCCTCCCATGAATCCATCTGGAGGCCCAGAGCCCATAACAATATCTCACACAGGCCTATTTTACAAGGATCTGCGCTGGGAATGCCCAAAGGTCAGTGGTGGAATCTAGAAAGTCTGTGCCAGCAGGCTGAGGGATCTGCACTGGAGCCAGCAAGTGATGCTCAGAAAAAGCAGAGCTCTCCAGAACGATACCACAGCCATTCTCGGCAACAGCGAGGTCCCAAGCTCCTCCGATGATCAGGATGGCTGAGTTCCCATCAGGGAAGCCAACACAACATGCTTTTCCAGGAGACCAGCAGTGCACCGTCTTCCCCTCCAGAACCAGGAAGCCATGCTCAAAGTGAGGACCAGAGCTCCCTCAAAGTGAACCAAAGCCATTCTCAGTGCCAAGGAAGTCCAGAGCTCTTCGGAGGGTGAAAACAGCCAAGTTCATCAGGAAAGCTAGCATTATGAGCTCCTCCAAAACAACAACAGCTCCCCACAGCTTCTGTAAGCTCCCAACAGCCTCTTTCAGCTCCAAACAGCACCCTTCTCCTTCTCCAGGTCTGCTTCTTATGCTGCTGGCAACAGTCCTCAGGTGGGCCTCCCACACCCAGCACCACACTTACTCAGTTCAGCTGAGGGTTATAAGTTGACCACCAGTTATCAATCCACTCCAACCATGCTGGGGACTACGTATTTAACAAGGGGGTCTTCTGTAGACATTTAAGATCCAAATTATAGCAATGTGCATTTAAATTTTATCTCCAAATCCCATAACAATAATATTTTTATATAGTCAGTATTCCTATCAAGAAATATTACTGTTCATTATAGATAGGGCAAATCATTCTAAGTATCTAAGTCGAGAAAATAAATCATTGAATATCACTTGCCACGTTATTGAAGTAAAAACTATAACAAGAAAACTACAGGCAGCAAGTTTAATTACTAAAAGTATATAGACCTGTCAAAGGACCCGGTTAAAAATATAGCTGCAGAGGTTAGGGAGAAAGTATTTACCAATACATTATGGAGAATTTGATAGGCAGTTCAGTAGCAGTGCTGTGGTAGGTATAAAGAACCGCATAGTGGGTGATTATTAATTGGCAAGATTGCTTGGGTAATGGCTCTCATCAATTTGTTTCTCTTTAGTCCTTCTCTCCTTCCATCCTTTTTTCCTTCCCTCTTTCCTTCTTTCCCTCCCTGCCTTCCTTTCCTCTTTTATTTTCCTACGAAGTCTGAAGTCACTTACTATTTTTTTTCCCAAAGCAATCATAATTCCATAATTGACCAGATAAGATTTTGTATATACTATTTTATAATCATGCAAAGTTGCTAATTATATGAAATCTGTAGAACCAATTTAATAAGCAAACTATTGAATTTTGCTGATTGTCTAACTAAAAGTGAGTGTTACAAAGAAGAGTAAGTCAAAATTTAAACGATTTTCCCCATCATACTACGTATATGGTCTACTAAGGATATGCATTTTTTTTTTCTTTTTTTTGTACAAGGAATTGAAATCAGGGCCTTTCACTTGCCAGGCAGGCACTGTGCCACTGAGCTATACCCCCAGCCCCAGTATGTGCGATTTTTATGCAGATGCTTATAACAAACTGTTTCCTATTTTTTGGGGACTGTCCTCTTTGAAAACCAAAGCAATCATTAATACAATAAATAGACATAAATATCACATCATTTTAAAAATGTGTAAGATATTTTTTACAAATAACAGAAACATTAGAAATTACATAGGTTTATTAAATTTGAAAAGAAGGTAATTGAAGAATAAGACTGAAGATAAAAAAAAAAATGAGACTGTATTTCATGTTCCAGCTGTTTTTGGTTTGACATACAGAATGAAAATAAGCTAACATTATTTTCTCCCTCAACTTTGACAGTGTCTGCTGAATATAAGTGAAGACGGGGAGAATACTGAAGCAGGTTAAGGGAATTTTTATTTACAATGAGGGAAACTAATGATTAAGAACAGGCTTCTTAACATACTTCTGAGACATCGACCATAACTAAGTACAATAAAAATTGTGTGTGGTGTGTAAGGTCAATCCACTCATCACTGCTCAAAATAAGAAGTAATACCAGACACATAACCAAAGCCTCTGAGGAAGTTTTGGCGTTATTAGTACATACTCTGTTTGATCATTTATTCTTTTTAGGTGCTTGTAAGATTATTGTTGAAATTACTGGTACTCTGGCAGCTAAGATGCCATAATGTGTCCCTGGAAAGGTGCCCACAATAGAGCAACCGAAACACAGTGAAACTGTTATCTTGCAGGCTGAACAAATACCTCGGTCTTACGAAATGAACTGAGAAATGTTCTGGAAGAGGATATGAAGAATTAGTACTTTTTTCCTCCTTACACATTTGGTAAATCTCACCTGTGTAGTGAAACTACCTTGGCTGGATCTTTCCTTTATAGGAATACTTTCAATTACAAATTCTATTTCTTCTCTTGTTGTAGATCTATTAAATTTTCTGTATCTTCTCGTTAGTTTTAGTAATTTATGTCTTTTGAGGAGTTTTAAATAAACACTTAATTTCCAAATAAGTTAAATTTTACTAGCTTTTCTTCTTTTATTTTTAATTTAATTATTCCAAGATCAGAGGATATAATTATTTGATATTAATATTTTTAAAGAAATTTTGAGACTTATTTTATAGCATTGCTTAATGATGTATCCTGGAGAATTGTCTCATGTCAATGAGAATAAATTATATCTTGTTTTTGGGTGGAATGTTCTGTTAAAATCAATTAAGCAGAGTCTGTGGGTAGAACTTTTATATTCTTCAGTATGTTTATTTAATCTGGAATCCTTCTGTTAATACTGAGAGTGTGATACAGAAGTCTATAACTCTTACTGTGGAATTGCCTATTTCTCCATTCATTTGTGTCAGGTTTTACATCACCTATTTTGGTGTATTATTGTTAGGTGCACACGTGATTAACCTTGTTATGTGTAGTAAGTGAATTGACCCTTTCATCAGTGTAAAATTGCCCTCAATTTCTAGGACCACTTGTTACTTTAAAGTTTTTTTTTTTTTCTTATATTAGTTTAGCCACTCTAGCTTTCTTGTGGTTACTCCATTCTGAAGGTTCCTGTGGAAGTATTTTTCCGACCTGCCAGCTTCCAGAACTGTGTGAGTTACTTCCGTAAATAGGTCTGTCTTTCAACAATGATAAACAACAACAATGAGAAATCTGTTTAAGAGATTTCAATAATGTTTGTTGGAAAAGTAAGTTACAGAGAAATAAATTTCACAAAATTCAGTGTTTATGTGAGGAAGGCAAAAGTTCATATACATATAAGCAAGGGACAGCTCAGCATATGGGTGGGCAGCTGGGAAATGTTCTATAAAAAGAGAAAATTTTTCTCTATGCTGTCTAGTTTATATATTTATTTTTGTTATCTTGTATTTTTTTTAAATGAACAAAATTGATATGTATATATAAGGATAGCTGGAATAGGTATATTGCTGATGTCTGTGGTTTATCTTACATTCTTATGTCTGGTGGACTGAGCAACTTTACTGAAGATAACAGTATATAATGGAGCAACCATTGTTAATTCTTATCATTTTGTCTTGAGGTCACGTATTGTTTTTGTTGTTTTTGTGTTGCTTTGATTTTGTCTTCATTGTTGTTTTGTTGGTTTTCTTAATTTTTAAAATAAAAAATTAAATAAAAAAAGAGAAAATAGTAATTATTGGTAGTTATGTATGTGTATGCTTGTTTAAAGTAAATTCGCTCATACATGTATATATGGTGTGTACATGTGTATTTGTTTTGCAAAGATTTTCTGATAGATATGCTTCTATTTTCTGTATTTCTGAACATTATTTCACAAGACAATTTTCAATAGCTGCCTGCATTCTTTTGAAAGGGTGTACTCTATCTAGGTAAGCTTTTTCTTCTTTTTGGATGTTTATACTATTTTTGATTTCTCTAAAATCAAAATAAATTGGGTAAAACCCTAAAATGTATATATTTATGCAAATGTATTATTATATCTTTAGAAATCCTTCCTACAATTTTTCAGGCAAATATTTATGCAAATTATGTTTCTTATTATTGTATTACTGATACTTGCAATTATGCTGTGCATTATTAATATTATGAGTACAATATATGCTTTCTATTATTTATCCTAATAATAGTATTGCTGTAAATATATTAATAAAATAAGACCTTACGGCTGGGTGTGGTGGTGCACACCTGTAATCCCACCACTTGGGAGGCTGAGGCAGGAGGATCATTGCAAGTTTGACACCAGCCTGGGCTACAAAGTGAGCTCAAGGCCTGCCTGAACTGCATAGCAAGACCTTGTCTCAAGTAAACAAACAAAAAAAGACGTTATGAAAATGTGCTTAACTTTTTTATATGTTTTGGATTAGACATTTATTAAGTTTTTAATGGAAGAGACACACTGATAAATGAGTTTAAAAGTAGCATTTCGAAGCTACATAGAAAATATTCTACTTGCTTTAAAATATATGCATTTTTACTTTCAACCGCAGTCAAGTTACTAGAAAACTGCAATCTTTTATGTTACTTCTCAGTCAAATTCTATTTAAAATTTTTCGAGTTACAAATGTTCTAAAGATGATAATTTTTATTTTATTGTATGTAATGATTATTTTTCAATAATTTGATTTGTGTTTATTTTACAGTAAAAAAGAACTAAAAGAGGTTACTTCATAGTAACTGATAATTTTGTTTTGGAAAAATAGAGCTAAAGACTACTAAGTATAAAACAAGGCAGCTGTGTTTTCAAATTAATAACTGTTTGAATTGTAGGTCGTTTTCGCTTTTCATGGTTAGGCACTTTACAATGTATTACCATAATGTACATTATATATTACCATAAAGCCATACTACTTTAAAATTTTATTAATATCCAAATTAAAACTCTTTGCATATCATATTTTGTAAATTTTTAAAACATGTTAAACGTACCTATGTTATTACTGAAAAATTACAGTGATGCACGCTTCATTTGATTTTGATATTCACTTCCCTGTACTTTTCTATTAAATCAACATAATTAACTTCAAACTTTTAGGACTTAAACTTTTAAAAATAATGTACTGTTTTGGTTATTAATAATATGCATACTGAGTGTTTCAACTCATTAATTAATCTAAAAATTTATTGTGTTACTTAATTCCAAAAAGAGAAATTTCTTTTTCTTTTGTTTTCTTTCTTTCTTTTTTCTTTTTTCTAAATTTGCTGAAGTTACTCCCTGGCCCTTTGACAGGCTTAGTGAGGAGAGGATCATTGGATCTGATGAATATATGTCCTCATTTTTGAGAACTATTTATGAGCCCTTATACTGTACTTTTAGTCTTCAAATTTCAAGGTATATTAATTTTATTTAATATGTCACCCCAAATTTCTACACAAGGACAGAACAAAATAATACGACTTTAATTTCAGTGGGGCAGCAACATTAACTCCACATGGGGTCTGATGTGCTCATTTCTTGGGCAGAGCCTTCTCTGTACCCCCAAATTTCCTTAATATCAAATGCTTCCTGTTGTGGGGCAATCCTTTATCTTGGAGAATTCATCTGTTTTATGGTTTCAAGGTGCATTTTTTGTTTATTATGAGTTTATTTGTGTTTCAAAAGAGGTTAGAACTCACATTTTAAGCTTATTTTAGTTGAATGATATCTGCATTTATACTGCCTTGATTTTGCTTTACAATTACACATTTCAGATTTCTAAGACATGCCCTTTCTTCTCCCATTAAGTTTTATTTCTATGCGTCTGCATTTTTAGAGCGTTCTTGTTTTAATATGTGTTCCCAGGTAGGTTTATTTGTTTATTTCGGTGGTGTCACAGATTCCTTTAAGAATCTGATAACTCTATGGGTATGAAAGCATTCCCTGTGTAGAGCAGTCTGTAAAATTAGATTAAGGCATGCGAGGGAGTGGTTTCAAAGCCAAAGGGCTGTTGCAAAGTAGGACGTGTAACAGATAGGCCAGCGCGCCACGAGAGGGTGAGGGAAGAGGAGTTCTTTGGCTCTGGTTTCTTTTATTTTACCATAAAGAAAAGTGTTCCACGCTCTACTCCGGTGTATGTAGAGTTACTCTTGCCCTACTTTTAATTTTGAATTGCACACTGGTTTTTCCATCATTCTGCAAGAATTAAGCTGATTTGCGGCATACATGGATGGTGCATTAAGCATATGATAATGAGGTCAGATGTACTGGAGCACACCCGCGTCAATCAGTGCATGTATCCCATTGGGTGGAAAGTCCCTAGTTATGCGTCGTGGTTAGTTAGTGATTACCTCTGCACTTAGGGTCCCCTTTCATTGGTTGAAACCTTCTCATATTTTGGCTCACTTCTCATCAGAAAAATCCAGCTGACACAGATCAGCTTCTGTTGACCATCGCAGGAGGAAGAGCAGTTCGTATAGGCTCTACTGCTCATGCCTTACTACCTGACTGCAAAGAGAGCAAGGATAAGGATCCTTCCAGGCCACACTCCTAGTGGACCACGTCCTTTGAATGGGTTCACCTCAGACAACACGGCTAGCTATAAACTCACCCGTGGACCAGTCCACTGCTGAGCGACGCGCCCTGTGATCCACTCACCACCCAGAAGCCCAACTGTGATCAGGAGGCTTTGAGGAGTTATAAACCATAACACATGCTCATGTGGTTATAGTGAGCCCTTATGTTCATATATTCCCTCTTCCAAGGGATGTTGTCGTTTCACGCATATGTTGAATGTATTCTAGCCCGCACTTGGCTATACAAATATTTTGAATGAAAGAGTAAATAGAGCCAACTTGAGGCATCTGAGAAATAGGAAGATTGTTTTCCTGAATTATTGTTTTTACCTCTGCTATTAAATAAGTATTGTAACAACAAACTTCCCACCTGGATCATTATTTTAATTCAAATGGTTTTACTATTTGGTCACATGAAATGGATGTTATTGATTTTTGTTGAGTCATTTCTATGATATTGGTGTTGTGTTTTTTGATCTTCTCTTAAAACGATTGTTCAAAAAAGATGGCCTGCTAAATTTGCCTTTTCTGCCTCTATTGGTATGATCATACATTTTTTCCTTCACTTATTTGTTGATATAATGACATGATTATAATGTTATTATTCTTTGCTTACATTGCTGAGCTCTTTCCATTGGTAGAAAAAGAAGTTTCATTATAGTGTTGTAGTGTTGAATAATTTTGGTTGGACGGGATATTCCTTTTTTTGGCCTTTGATCTTAGAGGGGAAAGCGATCAGCATTTTACCATTAAATATGGTGTTAGTTTGTAGATATGGTTAATATTTTAGGTATATTGCATTAAATAAAACGTTGAATTAATCTTACCTATTTATTTTTATTTTTTCAGTGTAATTAATATAGAAGTGAAAATTATTTAGTGGCTTGTACAATATTCTGTTGAGCATTACTATTCAAGAGTACCATCCTTGGTATTTGTGTAATGTAGTAGATATAATGTAGATATAATTTTTCGTAGGGCAGAAATTACTTACACTACAATAAGAAGTTACTTCTTCACTGGGGAGAAAAAAAGCCCACTGATTATCTTATATTCCTATTGAAAATTTATTCTTGTGGTTCCTGCCTTTCTATTTAAAAATACATAACCAGATATCAGAAAAAAATTACTTAATGGATTTGTATCAGAAGAAATTTCTCAGCATTCATTTTCCCTTGATGAGTATTGTAGAATGAAGTTTAGTTTCTTTTTAGTATTATAATGTATAAGTACAGACAGATATTATTGCATTATATTATATTATATTTATATTATTATACTATGCATTATTACATTATATTTATTATTCCATTATACTTATCACCATAATTAAATTCTATTTATTGCCATAATTTCTAAAATGTAAATGAAAAAGTAGTTTTGTACTATATTTATTTTATATTATATATTATTACATTATATTTATATATTATTATGTTATATTTATTACCATAATATGTACGATGATGTACATTCACCAGTAGTTTTGACTTTTTTGGCAAAAATCTAAGAAGTTCCCCTCCCCTTTTATTCAGCCTTGTGTTTTTATGTAAAAGACGTCAGGAGAAAATTACTCGAGACTATGAAACAAAATGGATTTATATAACCAAAGAGAATGAAGAGCAAGTCTTTAAGGATATCTTTTGCAGGCCTGAAACTAATGTAAAAGGAAAACTTGCACGTTGGAAGCATGTAAGTAATTAGTAGCATGTAAGTATAATTAGTATAATTAATTACCTTAAGGTAATTATATTTATGATACTGAAGTTGTAATTTCTGTATTTAAATAACTTCCATTTTATTGTTAATCTTGTTTTACATTCTCTTGATGTAATATAATTAATACATTATTACATAGTAGAGTGACTTCTTCCAACCATTTTATAATTAATGCTTTGAATATTTTTTCTCTCAATTATTGAAACATAATGCTGATAGAAAATTTATTGGTGATGGAAACAAATATTTAGTCTATTAAGGACTGATGATTCTGTGACAGTATAACATTTAGTGTTTTATGATAAATTTCTTTGGGGATAAAATAGAAAAGAAACAAAATTTGGCTACAAAAGTTTTGTGCCTATTATGCAGGAGGCAGTGTGCTGGGTATTGTGAGTGTGGTATGCAGTTTATTCTCCACAACCATGCAAGGCAGATATTTTGATCTACTTTTTATGAATATGGAAAGCAAAGCACAAGCAGTGATTAATTTTTGAAAAGCCACGTAAGGTTTTGACTTCAGGTCATCTGATGTTACAGTGTGCTTTTTTACTCTTAGGGCTTTGTGTTGCTTTGGACTTTAGGTAACGATAGAAATGAAGACTCAGGTTTAGAGTGGAATTCATCACAGTAAACATTTTATAGTTTTTAAAGCACTGTGTTTGTGATAACTAATCTCCATGTGTGGGCCTGTTCCTGAGCAGCCTGAACTATAAATGGTTCAGTCACAGGAGCATGATTAAAATAGGATCTAGGAGAAGTCTACTCTGTTATTAGTCTGATTTCTAGGTAAATGAAAACCTTCATCCTAGGTGAACATCCTCAAGGCACATCCTCAAGTCCTCAACTCAAACAAATTTACCCTTTGAAGCAAAACGTAGGTTTACAAGGCAGATGGGTCCTGCTCAAAACATTTTCCTCATCAGTACCCAGAGGAAACTATATTAACTTGCTCCACATGATAGTAAACTCATGAAATCATAAAGTTCATCTGAGTTTTTTTTGGACTTGATGTATAGATTATAAGCTTATTTAGAGCATGTCAGCAACTTTTTTATATACTGTAAAATGAAAGAGGTTTTCTGTAAGTGTTATATCTTTATAACTAATTTTTGTAACTAATTTGAATATATTTGGATATAGTGATAGCCAATGTGTGTGTTTTAAATTTATATATGCCGATATATTAACACATATTTTATAAATGTGAAGTTTGGGAAGTGACTATCATGTGTATTAACAGGAAAAAATTCAGTTTTCAAAGATTATTTTATCTAATATCTATAAAGTTGCATAGAACTTAACATTTTCAAAGCTTTGCAAGTATTTCTTTAAAAGAAATTTTTGGTAAGATGTATTTATTATGAGGTTTTTAAATTTATATTTTTCTTGATGAAAATATTTCTTTTTCAAATACATTTTTATTAGTACAAATTAATGTATTTTATTTTCATGTGACATTTTCATATATGCATACAACACATTGTAATCATATCATCCGCCTTCACCCTGATTTGCAGCTCACCCCCTATCCTCCTTATTTACTTCTTCTAGCCTAATAACAGTTTCCCTGGTACATTCTTTTTAAAAATACAATATATTAGAGAGAACATATAATATGTGACTTTTTGGTTCTGGCTTATTCTGCTTAACAGAGTCATCTCTAGTATCAATTTTTTCTGCAAATGACATAATTTCATTCCTTGTTTGGTGAATAATACTCCATTGTGTATATTGACCACATTTTCTTTATCCATTTATCCACTGATGGACACCTAGTCTAATTCTATACCCTCACTATTGTGATCATACCACAATAAACATGGACATGGGCACAACCTTATAGTATACCAACTTGAATTTCTTTCTTTGTGTACCAAGGAGTGGTATACCTGGGCCATGTGGCAGGTCTATTGTTAGTTTTTTGAGGAAACTCCAAAGCTATTTGCATAGTGAATATACTAATTTACATGCCTCCCAAGAGGGTAGAAGGGTTTCTTTTTTCTCACATTCTTGCCAATATTTTTATTTTGTTGTTCTTGATGCTTGGCATTCTGACTAGTATAGAATCTCAAGGTAGTTTTAATTTACATTTCCCTAATGACTAAAAATGCTGAACATCTGTTCATATACTTACTCACTATTTGTACTTCTTTTGAGGTATCAGTTCAGTTCATTTACCCATCTATTGATTGGTCTATTTTTTTCAGGAAACATTAAAAGTTTTGTGTTTTTTACTGCTTTTTTAGTGCCTCTTAATTTTAAAAATACTTGCTTCAGTGTGCATAATATATTTGGATCATATCCATCCCCCACTACACCCTCTATATTCTACATATTAATCCTTAGTTGGAAGAGTAGCTGGCAAAGATTTTCTCCAATTCCGCAGGGTGTCTCTTGACTCTGTTGATTCATTTGTTGTATAGAATCTTGTTAATTGGATGTAGACCTGGTGGTTTATTCTTGCTATTTTTTCCTGTGCTGTTGGAATCCTCCTCAGGAAGTCTTTGCCAATGCTTATGACTTCTTGTGTTCTACCATGTTTCAAAATTTCGTTTTATGCCTAGGTATTATTTCCATCTTGAATTGATTTTTTATACAGGGTGAGAAACAGGGTCTGGTTTAAATCTTCTACATATGGATATACACTTCTTCCAGCACCATTTGTTAAAGAAGCTGTTTTTTCTCCATTGTGTGTTTTTGGCTCCTTTGTCAAAAATCAGATGACTACAGTGTGTAGGTTTATCTCTGTGACTTCCATTCTATTTCTCTACATGTCTATTTTGTGCAAGTACTGTGCTGTTGTTGTTACTTTGGTATAGTATAATTTGAAATCAAGTATTTAGTACCGTGATGCTTCCAACATTACTTTTGTTTTGGATTGCTTTGGATATTCCTAGTGTTTTATATTTCCATATGAATTTTAGGAATACTTTTCTACTTCTGTGAAGAATTTTATTGGAATTTCGATGGGCATTGCAATGACTCTTCAGATCATTTTGGGTAATATATAGATGATCTTTCCATCTTCTATAGATGGTTTCTCTATTCTTCTGAAGATGATGGTCTTCTTAAATTTCTTTTTTCAGTATTCTGCAGTTTCCATTTTAGAGATATTTTACATTATTTGCTATGGAAGATTCCTAGGTATTATTTGAATTATTGTAAATGGAATTTTCCTGTGTTTTCCTCACCATTGACATATAGAGTGGCTACTGATTTTTAAATGTTGATTTTGTATCCTGATACTTTAGTACAGTCTTTAAGAACTTTACATATAGGACTACATTGTGTATATATAATAATAATTTGACTTCTGTCTTTTCTATTTGTATCCTCTTAAATTTTTTCTCTTGCCTTATTGCTGTGGCTAAAAATTGAAGTACTGTATTGAAAAGGACTGCTGAGAATGGATATCCTTGTCTCATCCCTGATTTTAAAGTACATGCTTTAAGGTTTTCTATATTGTGTATGATGTTGCTATGGTTTTTTCTATATAGTTTTTATATATTATACATAATCCTTTAATACGTACTTTTTTCAAAATGTTTACCATGAAGTGATGTTGAATTTTGCCAGACTTCCCTGTCAGTTGAGTTGAACATCTGGCTTTCATTCTTTGATTTTATTTGTGCGGTGTATTACATTTATTGATTTGCATGTAGTGAATCATCCTGGTATCTCTGCAATGAAACCAACTTGATAATGGTTGTACTGGTCAGCTTTTTGTCCAAGAAATGGACAAATACGTGACAGCCACAATTTAAAGGAAGAAAGGTTTAATTTTCCTCACAATTTCAGAAGTTTCAGTCCATCATTACCCATCCCAAAGCAGATGCAACATTGAGAGGACATTGTGGAGTATTTTGAGTCACTTGTACAGTCTCTGCTTAGCTGGATCCAAGGCAGAAGCAGAACAGTGGAAAGGCCTGGTAAGTAGGAAAGCTGGAAACTCACTATATCATGGTGACCTGGAAGCAAAGAGAGAAGGTAATACTGAAGAGGAAAGTGTACCCTTCCAGGTCATGCCCCCAGAGACCCACATCTTCCTCCCAAGCTCTACCCCCAAAAGCATGCTCAGCTCCTGAACTCCTCTGTAGATGAACCCCCAGAGGAATATTGTCTCCCCATGATGCAGTCACACTCCAGAATCTCCACCATGAGCATTTTGGGGGCCATTGTAGATCCAATCCATATTTTACCTGTAGTCTCTCAAAGATTTATGTATATCACTTCATGAAAAATGCATTCAGTCCATCTCAAAAGATTTCTAAGCAGGCCAGCATTGCAGAGATGTCCAAAGAAATATCTTCTCTGACACACAAGGGAAACTCTTAACTTGAGGACTCTAAAAATCAAGAAGAAAGTTAAACACAGATAACATATAATGGTACAGCATAAACATTATCTTTTCAAAGGGAGAAATAAGTATATAGAAAAGAATGGAACCAAAACCCAGCAGGGAAAATGTTAAAATCTCTAGCTCTGTGTCCATAACCTGGAGCAAGTTATGATGAAATGGAAGCTCTAGAAAGATTGGGTGGCTCTTCCTCTATGGTACTGCAGACAGTAGCAGTCATGGTCTCTCTCTTTTGCAATGGCTTTGCTTACTGCTTGTGACTTCTTTCAGACATACCATGTTTCTGGCTTCTGCAACTTCCTGGGGTCTTCACTAAGTGTTCAGTTTCACTCTCATAGCTTCTCTCACTTCCCACATAGAGCCATACTGCCTGGTTTCCCAGACCACGTTCTAAAATCTGGGTGAAAACTCCCATGGCCCCCCAATACTTGATTCAGCGTTCCTACAAAACCAGCACCACATGAGTGATTCTGAGGTCTTCCACCATCTTGAGCAGTAGCTGGACCTCCTTGGGCAATCACTGCAGAGGCCTTCAAGTGTTTGCATAGATAAGTACTGACAAAGGAATGCTAGAAAAGCAGTTACTTCAGCAGGTTTTTCCCCATCAGGATACCAGGAGCGCTGCCTTAAAATCAAAATCGTTCAAAGGAGTTTACTTTTATGCCTTTGTACCCTTGAAAAAGTGAATTGTGGGGCCTTGCTGGATCCTGAGATGCCCTCAAGGCATCTTTACTATTGTCTCGATGCAAAGTACTTAGCTTCTTTTTAATGATTATCTTTTCAAAAACCATTATCTCCTTTGAAGGATCTTACTTTCTGGTAAAATTACTAACATTTTAGTGGGATTTTACTCCTGATTCTCACTTTAAACCTGGCTATAGCCCTGCCACTGCTTTAGGCTGCCTTGAATTTTTCCCACCAGATTAATTAGTCCACCATTCTTAATCTCAGTCTCCCACAAGTTCTCAGGACACGGGTGACATACAGACAACTTCTTTGCCACTGCATGTTACATATGCATGGCATCTAGGTCACCTGCCAGTGGAGTCTTTATTCCCAGCTATAACCTCCTCATCCTGATCTTTACTGTCTGAATTTCTGTCAGCATTCTGATCTTCTGACATCTGTCCAGAATCTCCTATCAATCTTTTCTTACTGTATTTTAGGGATTCTCTAGTAGCATCTTCAAAATTTTCCAAACTCCTTTGGTAAACTCGTTTAGAAGATTTGTAAGTAATGTGGTCAGGTAGAGTCACAGAAATTACCCCAATTCTCTGGCACCAAAACTGTTAAAATAACTTCTCATGACTAGAACAAAATACCGAACAGCAACAGCTTAAAAGAGAAGCGATTTACTTTGGATTAAAGTTACTGGCCATGGTCAGCTGATTTCAAGTCAGAAACTGTAGTCGAAGGGCCTGGCATGGAGAAAAGTTGCCTACATTGTGGTGGGCAGGAAGCAGAGAAAAAAGACAGCAACTGGAGGAGACACACCCAGCTAACATCTCCAGTGACTGCCTTTTACAACTAGGCTCTGACTCCCAACAGCACATCAGTCACTGGACCTACCAGTGTATGAATCCACCCCTTAGTATAGTGCCCCCTGATCCAACCACTCTCAAAAAGCCCTCCCTGTGAGCTAAAGAGTGTTGAGGGGAACTTTCCAAGTCATAACCACAGCATACAGGAAAGTTGCTTCATTCATGGTAGTTAGAAAGCAGATCAAAGGAGAGGAACACTATAGGAAAAGGGGTCAGGGGCCAAAACTAGTCCCAAAGGACAAATCATGCACCCATTGCCCAGGAAGGCACACCCACAAGTGGGCTTTACGAATCTCAAGCCACTCATGTACATAATGAAGCATAACCATTGTATGATTCTTTTAGTGTGTTGCTGAATTTGGTTTATAAGTATTTTATTAAGGAGTTTTTGCATCTGTGTTCATCGTGTATGTGTGTTCTCTTTATTTTTTTTTTTTTAAATCAGAGTGATATTGACCTCATAGAAGGCATTTGGAATTATTCTTTTTATTTCTATATCATGGACTAGTTTGAGGAGTATTAGTTAGTTTTTAAAGATATGGTGAAATCCAGCAGTGAATCTTTCTGGGCTTGGACATTTTTTTTGAGAGAACTTTTCTTACTGCTTCTATCATAAGTTAAGTCTTTTATATCTTTTTTGTTTCAATTTTGGCAGGTCATGTAGATCTGGAAATTTATCTGTTTCTTTGAGACCCTCCACTTTATTATGCAAATTCTCAAAATAGTCCTAAAGTGGTCTCTGTTTTAACACCCCCTTTTTAATCTCTAATTGTACTGATTTCAGTTTTTCTCTCTTTTGATTTATTTGATTTGTCAGTCTTTTTCAAATTTTTGGATTTGTCTCATTGATCATTTACACTGTATTTCATTCTCTATTTCATTATTTTCAGCTCTAATATTTATGATTTCTTTTCCTCTATTGGGTTAGATTTTGATTTGTTCTTTTGCTAAGGCCTTTAGGTGCATCATTAAGTTATTTATTTGAAATCTATGATTCTTTTATATGCCCACTAATAGCTATAAACTTTCCTCTTAGAACTTGCTTCTTTGTATCCCAGAGATTCTGGTGTGTTCTATTTCTCCTTTCTTTCATTCTTGGAGCTTTTAAATTTGGCCTTGATTTCTTCTATGACCCACTGATTGTTAACAGTCTTTCACGTGTAAGTATAGTTTCTGCAGTTTTTCTTGCTCTTGATTTTGAGTTTCATTCCATGATGGTCTGATAACTTGTAAAAAATTATTTTAATCATTATATTTGTTAAAATTTGCTCTAAGGCTTAAAACATGATTTATTTTAGAGAATGGTCTATAAGCTACTAAAAGAATGTGTGTTCTGCAGGTCTTAAAACAGAATATTCTATAGATGAGTATAATGATCTATTTTTTGTTTTGTTTTGTTTTTTCTGGTACTGGGAATTGAACTCATGACCTTGCGCTTGCCAGGCAGGCGCTGTGCCACTGAGCTAAATCCCCGGCCCCTATAATGATCTATGGTGGAGTTTAATTTTAATATTTTGTTGATCTTTTTGCCCTGATGATGTCTTTATTGTTGAAAGTACAATATTGGAATCACTCACATTATTCTATTGGGGTCTATCTACTAGTGTTTTCCTTGGAAAACTGAATATTCCAAACTTCACTGCATAAATGTTTACAATTGTTACAACTTTTTGATCGATTGTTCCTGTTATCAATATACTGGCTTTTTGTCACTTGTGACAAAATTTGTTTTGTAGACTGCTTTGATGGATGAGAATATAACTACTCTTGTTTGCTTTTGGATTCCATTTGCATGGAATATCTTTTTCCATACATTCATTGTCAATGTATGAGCCTCTGTACTATTGAGGTGTACATTATGCAGGCTGCAAAGGCTTGTTTATATTTTGTTAACCCAGTCTACCAGCTGTGTCTTTTAATTGGAGAATGAAGATCATTTATATTCAGAGTTATCACAGAAAAGTTCATATTAATTTCTATCATTTTGTTGTTTTTCTAAACTTCAGGCCTTAATTTTCATTTGCTTGTCTAATCTTCCTCTTCTGTGTGCAGAGTTTCTTAAAGACTCTTCTTGTCATAATTTTGTTATAAATTGTCATAAATTTCTTTGTGATTTTCTTCGAAGGCCTTTATTTCTCCTTCATTTCTGCAGGATAGCTTTGCTGCACATTATAGTCTAGCTCAACAGTCATTTTTTTGAGGGTTTGAATTACATTTGTTCTTTGCCTTCTTCATTTTTAAATTTTATGCACAGAAATCTGCAGTTATTTTGAAGGGTTAAATTTTTGTCATATTAATCATTCTATTAAATATATCACTATTAATATCACTTTATAGTAACTTCTTTTATATTATCATATGCACTTTCATTGTTTACAGCCATCATTCACGTAATATTGTAAACATTGTCTTCAGCTCTATTTCTTAAAGTAATGCAAATTACTTTTAACTGTGAGATTCGGTTTTCAGTGAATTCTTCTTCTGGATTCTTCTAGATTTAGTTGGAGTCTCCTGTTCAGCTCACTTGTTTAATATACTATTCTTTTATTATTTTACTACTTACCTATCTAGTTTCTTATGCCTTTGAGTTTGTTTTTATTAGAAACTGTGGTAAGAACACCACAGAGTGCCTAAGAGAACCTAGAATCTAAGAAATAGTAAAGAGCTTGTGGACTATGGAAAGGAGGAGGAGGAATAGATTAGCATTTAAAATTGGGAGTTCATAAAATGCAAAAGGAAAGCAATAGAAATGATTAAGCAAGAATATATTCAGAGTTCGGTGTTTAGGTGAAGTAATCAATGTCTGAATCTATTTATGTTTGGGGATTAAAAGATCTAAAGGGCTTAAAAATTTTCATATCTTTAGTAAGTAAAAGTGAAAATAACCAGAGGAGTGGGTTCAAGTTATGTTCACTTTAAATATCATGCTTATAAACCAGATGTCCAAGTAAACGCCCAGAGTTTATGAGGCAAGAATCAACATTAAATGTCACACGGATCCAAAAGACAGCAGCTGTGAGGAATAGATGTGATAGAGGAAGCTGGTTCAGAACAGAATGAATTGAGGATGTGGAATAATTGGAGAATTGTTTGTCTGTGGCTTAAAGGTATTAGGCAGAGGGATGGCTGTTGCTTGTGCAGATGAGATCGGCCAAGTGAGAATTGTGGATTGTGGTGGTTCAGCTAAAACAAATTATAGGGAAATTCAGATTCTGTTACAATATATTTTAGGGAAATCTGCATACTACTGGTATGGACTTTTCTATGACACCTAAGAATATTTAAAGTCTGTTTTACCACAGACTTTAGAGATTACTTAGGGAAACATATATATAGGGAGCAATAGAAAGCACAGCAGTTACTTATAGGGGCCTTAACTTCAAATTCCTTACAAAATGACAGTAACATAAGCTTGACCATGAGATATAATTTCTTCACCCTTGTACTTCGTTTAAATAAATGGCCTTATTTTGCTTCTTTCCTGTATTTTGAACATGGCTTATAGAAGAGATATAGTATCAGAGAATGTCAAACTCATCAGAACCAAAATGAAGGGGATTCACTGGGGAAGGAGGGAGAGAGCACTTTGCCACTATATTGCTATTGCTTCCTCTTTTTCCAGTCCCTCCAAATTGGAGACTGCTTAAGATAATTTCATTCTTGTTAAAAGGAGCAAAAGTATCTGAGGTAAGAAGGTGATGGTCAGATACTCTTACTACTTAAAACTCATGGGAAGGAATGAGAGAAGGTGGTGGGGGAAGGAAGGGAGTAGAAAGGAAAGGAAAAACAAAGAAACCTTAAGTTGTTAAGTTGTATATTAAGTTGACAGTCCGTCTCCTAGAATCGTGGTCTAATTTTTCCTTAGAAGACTAATATGCTCCATTTTGAGAACATTTCACACGTCTGTCCTAGCTTATCTTCTGGAGCAGGTGCTTGGTTCTACATGGCTATACACTAAAAGAAAAAAGTGATCTGTGGGTAGCCCAGTATGACTTCCTTGGAAGGGATCTCTGTTTCAGAATCACTTTGAACTTATGCACCTATCTTGTACTCCTTCTTGGCATGGTGGAGATCCAGGAAACATAATCTAGTGTGGCATTCAGCTGTACTAAAGTTACGATTAAAGATTGCTGATGTGGCGTTACCCCTAAATAATTTTATTGATATTTGCTTTACTTTCAAAGATTAATTTTTCCCATAATTAAGACTGATGGCACTATATACATGTCATGTTGAATGCCATTTTGTTAAATAAAAGAAAATTTTCTCAAATATAATCTTGCCTCTGAACTTGCTCCATTAATTACTATAAATGTATTCTACTAAATGTTTATGTATTTATATTTGCTTATATAAAACAAATATTCATGTTTTAGTAAAGACTAGATATATAAACAAATTATTTTAATTATGCCCCATATGCATAAAATATATTAAAGCATACTTATCAAGATGCTAACAGTAGTTATTACAGTGGTAAATTTTAAGTGATTATTGATTTCTCTCTAAGAGTTTTTATATATTTTTTAAAATGCCACTTTTTATTTGCAGAGTACTAATGATATTTTTTAATGGATAAAAAGATTTTATCTACTTTGTTATAGCATAAATATAGAAATAGCGCCTTTAAGGACTTCTGCTTTACATCATATCATATCACATACCATATCCTACTATGTCTTACATCATATCGGTTTTCTTGTTTTTAATTAGTAAACCTCATTTTTTTTTTTTTTTGGTACCAGGAATCGAACTCAGGACCTTGCACTGGCCAGGCAGGCGCTTGTGCCACTAAGCTAGATCCCCAGTCCTGTAAACCTCATTTTTAGTGCAATTTTGGATTCATGCCAAATTGAGGGGAAAATATGGAGAATCCTAAAATACTCATTTTTCTTACACACATAATTTCCCACAATACTGACTTCCCACTTCACAGTGGTATATTTGTTAAACGTAATTATCTTACCCTAATGCAGTGTTATCACCTCAAATTCTTAGCTCACCAACATGTGTCTGCATTGTAGTATCATACAGAATATTTTCAGAGCCCTACAACTCTTTTGTGCCCTGCCTTTCCACCTAATCCCTGGCAACCTCTGATCTTGCTACTGTTGCCATAGTTTTGCTTTTCCAGAATGTCCTATAGTTGGGAGCACACAGCACAAAACCTTTTAGCATTGATTTCTTTCACTCAGCAATATGCATTTAAGTTTCTTCCGTATCGGTCATTGCCTGGATAACCCAGTTTTTAAAGCTCTGAATAATGTTCTATTGTCTAGAAGTTTATCACTACTGAAATACATCTTGTTTGCTTCCAAGTATTGGCAAGTGCAAATAAAGGTACTAAAAATATCTGTGTGTATTTTTATTTTTTTTTATTTTTTTTTATTTTTTTTATTTTTTATTTTAAGGATAAAAGGAGGGAAACATTAACAGACATATAACATTTTACAACATATCACAAGCACAATACAGACAATACAGAGTTACAAACAAAGTGGTAGGGAATTAACAATGGTGGTTGTATTACATATTGATATCTTCAAAGTGGCTTCTCATGAAAACAGATATAGACATGCAATACTGGTCAACCAAAGACTCATTGATAGTTTCTTTCAGCATAGAAACAGCAGATAGAAGAACAACCATGTTATCTATCCTGTATATACATACATACAAAATTTTTCCTTCTTTCCCTTCTCTTTTCCCACATCCCAGAAGCCCTTTACTCTTCAGTGGTTTCCTATCATTTCACAGTGTCTATCATACCTCCGAGTTTAACTTAACTCTTTCAAGTTTTACACTAGTGACACAATGCGGTGCTTGCACATGTATGTTTGATTTATTTCACTTATGAGTATGGTCTCTAGTTGTGACCATTTAAATATAAAGACTCGAGTTTATCTTTCTTTACAGCTGAGTAATATTCCATTATATAAAAGTACCATAATTTTCTGGTTCTGTGTGTATTTTTATATAAGTTTCCAAGTAGATCAGTTCCAAGACACATGATTGCTGAATTGTGTGTTAGGAGTATATTTGGTTTTGTAAAAATCTACAAAACAAATTTCCAAAGCAGCTGCACCATTTTGTATTCAACCAGCAATGAAAATGTGCTACCTTTGCTATGTATTCTCCCTAGGTTTTGGTGTGCTTGGAAGATTGACTGTTTAGTAGATAGGGGATGGATACCTCTTCTTGTTTTAATTTATGATTTGCTTACTGAAAAATAAGGTTGAAGATCTTTTTATATCCTTACTTGCCATCTATACATCTTCTTTGGTGAAGTGTAGTTTTCTTTTTACTATTAGAAAAATGTGATGATTTGTTACATGGCTTATAGTGTAAGAGAGAAAAGAAAGGATTTATTTTATTTGGGACAATTGTAGTGGACAGTTCAGGGTTGAATATCAGGTATCATAAACTATCTAGATAGTATTTTCTGGAGTTGTGAAGAGTACAACTGCCCAGTCAGGGTGAGGTGTCATTACATTACATATCCAAAAACTCAGTACAATTGATTGTTTTATTATTTTACATAAACTGTGTATTGAGGGAAACAGAGAGGAAAGAGGGAGAGAATAATTAGTTACATGGTATTATAGGCCAAGAACTATTTAATTGGCTTCTTGCTTTCTTCTTTGTCTTGTTTAATATTAGTGATCCTAAAAAAATATTGACAGGACTAATCCTACAATCAGATGTAGGAAATGTGGAATTGGTCACCCCATTTTAATATGTAGGGTATTAAAACCTTTATGGCTGATTTTATTTTTGATCAATTGTTTTATTGTTTTGTAAACTATATTTCCTTACACTGGAAAAGTTGCTTGGATGTTGTAGTAGTTTTTATAAAGTTATAATGTAAAGATTATAATGTTATAATGTAAAGATTTGCTATTGTATTTTAAGACTTTAAAAATTGACTTTTATTCTTTTTAGTTATTTTGAGGCCCTACAAGAAATGCAATTTACTTGAAATGGGTATTTATTAATGAGTATTTACTTAGAATATATCTAACATTGTAGTAAGCTGTAAGGCTTAGAGTTGGTATCAAAACGTTCTATGCTGGAAATTGTAAAGAATGAGGAGGAGCAAGAAAAACTTGCTGGGCAGGACCTGATTTTAAAAAGTGTAAAACTGAGAAGGTCATTCAATTCAGGCCGTTAGGCAGTCCATCACTTGCATCTAACCGGGCTCACTTAAGGAGTTGGGGTTTTCCCGAGTATTAAAACTTTCGAGAGGTAATGACTTTTCATGATGTTTTTCATATATCCTGGAAAAGTGAAGGGAAAGAAACTAGAAAATGTTTATAGTATTGGTCAACAAATAGTTTGTGCATTGAAGTAACTGATAGAAAATTAAGTAATGTAAACTTCAGACAGAGAAAAATTAGTGTGATTATAGGTAAATTACTAGTTATAAGGAAGCTCCTCATAAATTATGTCAAATGGTAATTTTATTGACTTCTGTTAACATCTACCTTAACATCTACCTTATATGGCTATAAGAGTCATTTTTAAATATATAAAGTGTATAATGCATCATCTTTCTCCTAGGAGTCACATGATAAATGTAAATAGAAATGTAAATAAAAATCCCTTTATTCTTAATGTTCTTCAATAAGATGTTTTTCATATATCCTGGAAAAGTGAAGGGAAAGAAACTAGAAAATGTTTATAGTATTGGTCAACAAATAGTTTGTGCATTGAAGTAACTGATAGAAAATTAAGTAATGTAAACTTCAGACAGAGAAAAATTAGTGTGATTATAGGTAAATTACTAGTTATAAGGAAGCTCCTCATAAATTATGTCAAATGGCATGATTAAGGTCTTCATTCTGTATTTCAAAAACCATATTTCTCTTGCACATTTCCATACATTTCTTATTTTGCTTTTCTTCTGCATACATAGAAGTGAACTAAATTTGCGGTAGAGTTCTTTCCTAATAAGCTCTTTCCCATTACTACAATGTCCACTTCCGTTATAAGGCACTCAAGTAATTACCGCTTCAAAATCTCATCTCATGGGTCACTCAGCTTTCCCTCTTGCTATACTTTGATAGCGCACTTTTAAAATATTTATGAAAATTAATTTTGAAGAAACATTTACTCCCTTTGGGCATGCGTAAACTAATAAATCCAAAGATCTTCGCTAAGGATAATGGAGCTTTAACTACAACACGCTGAACATTACTGAAGGTAAATTTCTATGGAATATTGACTGCTTTTTATTTCTCACTTTGAGATTTGGCCTTGTAAATTTTCTTTATATTCTTTGTTCATTTATAAACTTTGTTCATTGTTCTGTTGATGTAGGGTTGCTAGATAGGATTTTTATTCCATTCAAATGAAAAGGATCATTTCAGTAAAATAGCCTTTACCCTATGTATTTTTTTAGAGAACTAGTTCTAACATTATCAAATCAGTGAGCATTTGAGTGTTTAGTCCTTAGATAAAGCTTTAAAGTTTTCCTTCCCAACCCTAGGATTACAAAAAGATAAATACTAACTTATCTGGTTTTATTATTTACTTTTAATCTCCTTTCCATTAGTTTTAGAGTATGATAAAGATAAAACTTTATTTTTATGTACAATAATTAAATTATATTAACATCATCAGGTAACTGTTGTTCTACCATATATTTTAAATACCTTCATAATATATGATATTCTTATATCTGTTTACTCGAAAACATTTTAACATTCTAGTTTTATGATGCTGATTTTTCACAGTGCAAGTAAATCTTCTTACTGGTTCTGATTATGCTTTATTTTCTTTATAAAATTGAAAATAACTTTATACAATAAAAGAAATTTTCAATATTGTATTTAAAAACTGATTATGTAAAAATGTTTGACAATATTGAGTTATCTAATTAAGGAAAACTATATATATCTTTACACCTCTTGTTTTGCTTTCAAGAAGTTGTATGGTTTTATTCATTTATTTCATGTATGTAATATGTATATAATTAATTCAAAATATTTTTTTTATTGAGGCTTGAAAATATTTTAAATCATAATTTCAGACTAGTGATTTTTGTGAACAATTACATTAATTTTTCTAGTTTTTATCTTATAAGTTAAAAATTATTTTTCAGTTCATTCTATTAGATTTTCAAATCATGTATTAGGAAATGGTCATTTTTCTTTTTTCAAAATCATACTTTCCTTTTTTTTTTTTGTTTTTTTTTTCTGGTACCAGGAATCGAACTCATGACCTCACGCTTGCCAGGCAGGTGCTGTGCCCCTGAGCTAAATCCCCAGCCCCATCAAAATCATACTTTCTGATGTGATTATTGCAGTTCTTCTTTTACTGTGTTGGTTAGAAGTGGTAGGGTGATGTTGGTGGTAAATGGGTCTTCTTCTCTTATCTGATTTTGATACTGATGTCCTTATGATGTCACTGATCTTTAAATATGTTGTAAGTTTCTAATAGATGATCTTCACCACAGTAAGAAAGTTACCTTACTGATTTCTTAAAGCTATACTAAGGAAATGCTGGTTTAATTACAAAGCATAAATATTAGTTGAGTATAATTATTTGCCTATTCTAAACTCAATCATTTATTTATTTTTTAATTAATTATATTTATCGTACACTTTAGGTGTACATAATAATCACATTTGTCATAGGGAATTTATTTTAATTTTACATATATTAAGGAAATGAGTTAAATCAATATATTTTCTTACTTTCAACCATGTTTGCATTCTTTAAACAAACCTAAGCCGTTGTGTTTCTGTTTGAATGGTAAATACTCATTTGAGTATGCTAAACATTTGTTCTTCTGCAATTTTAAATGAGATCTTACTGGGCTTTTTGATGATTATTTTCTCAGCTAATAATATCAGGATAATGGTTCATCTTACAGCAGTTTCCTCTTTTTCCTATGCCATGGAACAGTTTACAAAACTAGAAATTAAATGTCCTGTGATTACTAGTAAGTGCTGCCCATAAGATTGAGAAGTTCCTATGACTTTTTAGATCATAAACATTTGACATCTTTTTGTCGCTATTATACGATGACTCAGTTTTTAACACTTCTTGAGTCATTTTAGCAAACAAACCTTGGATGTATTAACTAAAATTGTCTGTGTCAAATAGATTTTTTTAAATTGCTATTTTTCTGTTTATTTAATAAAAAATAAAACAAAATTTTATAGCAAAATAATAATAGAACTACAGGTAATATATTCTGAATTATTATCTTCAAACTATTTAGAAAACATGGTAAAAAGATTCTTACAGAGAAGAAACAAAAATACAAAACTTTGTTTTCTACAAACTAACATAAACAAGTAGTATAAATGAAAGAAAGTAGCATATATGTAGTTTGCCAGTGTATTTTAAACATGTTGACAGTATTTCCACTTATTCATTATATATTGTTCTACTTATTCATATACTTATGTATTTGATAGTACTTGAGATTGAGCTACATCCCCAGACCTTTCCAATTGTATGTACTATATAGACAGAATTTCTTTCAATTGCCAAGGCTGGTCTCAAACTTGTTTTCTTCCTACCTTCACATCCCAAGTAGCTGGGATTACACCAGTGCACCCTACTTTTATTTTTTTATTTCGATATAATCTTTATACACACTTATGGCATGCATTTATGAAAATTCAATGCATGTACATAATGTATAATAATCAAATCAGGGTAATATGCATTTTCATCTCTTCAGACATTAATCATTTTTACATGTTTCAAATTTCATATTGTTGTAGTCACTTTGAAATATAGTATAGATTGTCTCACTCTACAGTTACCTACTGTGCTAAAGAACCAGAAATAGGAGCTGGGGATTTAGCTCAGCGGCAAAGCGCCTGCCTGGCAAGCACAAGGTCGTGAGTTCGGTTCCCGGTACCGGAGAAAAACCAAAAAGAACCAGAAATATTCCTTTAAATCTCAGTGTTCTGATAGATTTTACTGAAATTCTATTTTCCCTACCAATAACCCTTTCCTATCTTCAGTGACCATTACTCCATTCTGTTCTTCTGCAAGATTGACTTACAATTTCCAAAAATGAGTTAAAATACGTGCTATTTATTTTCTGTGTCTGTATTTTATTTAACATAATGACTATGTTATTGTAAATGACAGGATTTCATGTTTTTATGACTGAATGATATTCTAGTGTATGTTTATTTTCACAGTTTTATTTACTATTCCTCTGAAAGGCCTCTGGACTGATTCCATGTTTAGTTACCATAAATAGTGTTAAACATAGGAGTATACATATTCTTGATAGAATGATTTAATAGCTTTTGAATATATACCACTAGATGACTTGCTGGATCATATGCTAGTTCTCTTTTTAGTTTTATGAGAAACTTCCCTCACATCTTGTCCTTCATGAACCATGGCGGCTGGTGCCATACTTCCTGGTGTCAGCTGTGCTAGTAGTGACAGATGTGAGCACTTCTCCTTGTCCCACACCACTGCCACTGTGGTAGCTTCCTGCTACAAGGCTCAGTACCATTAGGCCTCCCTGTGTGGAGCCTCAGGACACAAAACCTTTAGAAACCTAATCTCCACTGAGAAGCCAGACAACTGTCTGCATTAAATGCTGCAATGTAGACCACTGAGATATCCTTAGGTACTGCTGACATCATCAAAGATGAAGAAATCACCCAGGGACTATGCTTTTGAGCTCCCTTATGACCAAACCCACACCATCTAGTCAACTGACTGCTACATCTTATCTCAATGAAAACCTGTTCTACAAAAGTACTTCATAAATCGTAATAAGTGAACATTACACCCAAAGGTGCAGGCATCAACATAAAGAAACAAGAAATATACAAGGAATCATACGATCTCCGAAGAAAAGAAACAATTTCCTAGAAACTGATGTCTATTTAAAGGAAGTCTCTGAAATGCCTAAACAGTAATTTAAAATATTAATCCTAAGAAAGTTCTACAAAATGGAAGAGAATAAACAAGTACAAGGATAAACAAGTACAAGGAAATAAGAAAAACAATGTATGATATTAATGAAAAATTCACTTTTAAAGAAAAGGAAATAATAAAAAGGAACCAATCAGCAAATTCAGGATATAAAATTACTGAAGTGAAAAAGATGACAGCTTCCACAACACAGTAGAACAAGCAGAAGCAAGAGTTTCTGAACTTGAGGCCAGGTCTTTTAAATCAACCTAGTTAGACAAATAAAGAATGAAGAAAAGAAGGAAGGAAAAGGAACAACAGAGGGAGGAAGGAGAGAGGGATGGTGGTATCCAGGGGTGGACTTGGACAAGCCACCCTGGTTCCGACCTTTTCCCTGGTCCCTGAGCATATGGTCTAAGCAGCTCCGTGGAGAAACCCTGTCTGGCCGGGGCTGTGTTCCATAGTACAAGCTCCTTGGCTGGGAGGAACCTTAGCTGCACCACACTACTGCTGGTGGGTCCTACTACTGAAAGAGTTGGGGGAGGGAGAAAAGCACCTGACCAGGACCTTGCTGTCAGGGTGAACAGCCATGACAAACCTCAGATGTGCCACGGCTGAGAGGAATTTTAATTTTAGCTGCTGTTACTGATTTTTTTGTGTTTTTGTTTCACTTTTGTTGGTGTGACCACTATTGTTGCAGTGGGCTTCCTGTTTTCTTCTGTTCGTTGGCCTGTTCATTGCTTTGTGGCGTGGTGCTGGGCCTGGCACTCAGGGCCTTGCATGTATGGGATATGTGCTGTCCTCTGTTCTGCTGTATTTACCCAGCTCGGAGGAGTTTTGCACATCCCCAGCCATTAACCACTCCCTTCCTCTTGAACTTGTGGCAGGTACTGCAGCCTACAGCTGTTGATCTAGGCACAGCTGTGTACAGCTACAGGGAGTATGAGGTCCTACTCTGGGGCAGACACACAAACACTAGCAGCATAAAGGAAAAACACATCTTTTGCTGACACCATGTGTAAGTGGGTCCTCTGCATCGCTTGTTCCCGGAGGAGCACTGGCTGATCATGATTTGCTGACTACTGAGAGTGAGCGCCCCTGGGGGACAGACCTTATGATTCTGGTTCTAGCCTCTCCCTATGAGGTACCTGGACCCACATGAATGTATAATCAGAGTGCTTCAAGCCCCTCAGTATAACTGGAACAGCTGGTAACAGAAATCTTTTCCAGAGACACAGCCAACCCCAACAGTCCGTATAAAAACTCCTCATGACCTGTTAAGAACCATGGCTGCCACTGTATGAATAACCACTGAAATAGCTCCCTGCATACTCCGCACTTACCTCATACCCCCTGTGGCTGTACACAGCTGTGCCTAGATCAACAGCCGTAGGCTGCAGTACCTGCCATGAGTTCAAGAGGAAGGGAGTGGTTAATGGCTGGGGATGTGCAAATCCAGGACACAACATCAAGAGCAAAATGCTTACCAAGAAAGCCATCCCCAGAAGCACTAGATACCCATCCCAAAAGATGTACAAATCAGAACACAGAACACAAGACATACAAAAAATCTCTTGTGTTTGGTTTGTTTTGCTCTTCACTTTATAAAATAACTTTTGTAGAGCAGAACTTTTCATTGAGATAGGCTCTAGAACTTCAGTTGAATAGATGGTTTCAGTAGGTTATAGGGGAATTCAAAAGCATAGTCTCTGTGTGATTTTTTCATCTTTGATGATGTCTGCAGTGCCTATAAGCATCTCACCAGTTTATATTGCAGCATTTAATCAAGATAGTTGTATGGCCTTTCAGTGGAGGCCAGGCTTCCAAAGGTTTTGTGCCTTAAGGTTCTACAGAGTTGAGGTCTGATGGTACTGAGGCTTGTGATAGGAGCTACCCCAGTGGCAGGGATGTGGGGCGGGAAGACTATCGCAGATATCTCAGCACTAGCACAGATTATACTAACATTGGCACCAGCAGCTGTGATTCATGAACCATAGGATGTGAAGACCTTGTACCAAATTCTCAGGATGGTCATGGGAGATACTTGGGCTTGTCACAATAGCAATACTCTAGAGGCACCAGATGGCAAAGGGCCTTTCACAGGTCCTGTGGGGACCAGCACAGATGCTGCTCAGGTCTGTGGCCCTAGATACTGTGGCCTCAAGGTTTTGCAACATGAAGGGGACCTTCTTTAGACTATGGGTGGAGGTGATTACAGTTGTTGCTAGCATTTTTAGTCCTGTCAGCAACTTTCATGTAGCTGTGGGACAGAGATGATATGTTCTTGAGTGTCTAAAAATCAAATAAAAGTATCACTTGAATTATGGACATCAGCAACTGTGGTCTGAAGTCTATGGGCTGGGAAGATATTTTCTGCATCTTCTAGCTCATGTTCTGGCAATAGCTGGGTGGATGGCACTGGTGTCCATACTACTTGGGCATAAGATGTGGGAGACACCTACCCTAAATGCTTTGGTTTGGTTTTGGTTATTGTTGTGTCTTTTGGATTTGGAGCTCCAGAGCATCAATGGAAGTCACGTGGGGAAATGTGAAGTAGAGATGTCTTGTGTCACTGGTAGTTAATCTTTGAGTCCAAAAAGAGAGGGCCTTCCACTGTTGCTCAGGTACAAGCTTGACTCATGCTTAGCCTTTTTGCACAAGCAGCTGCAATCATAAATCATGGTCTGGGAAGATCTTCCTTGGTTCCTGCTGGGTGAATGCAGATGTTAGCAGTGATTGGGACCATTAGTAGTTGAACTCCTGGAGCTGTGGGAAGTGGTTAGGATCCCTCCCAGCAGATGAAGCTGGTGTTGTGATGGGATCGGGAAGGAGACCTTCCCTAGATCCTGTGGATAAATGCAGATTGGACTGAGGCTTCTGAAGCTGCAAGATGCTGAGGCCACTGCCTTCTACCCATTGATGCTTGTACCAGACCAAGGTTTCTGGCTGGGTCAGCAGTTCGGCCACAGACTCCTGAGCAAAGATGGCATCCAGAATGCAACTGTAGTGCTTTGAGCTCTGGGGCTGAGGGAAGTCTCAGGTGGGTTCTTTTTTTGGAGTAGACTAGTCATTCTTAGAGCAGCCAACTTCACAAACTGAACTGAAAGCTTCAAATTATCATGGCATTCTTCTGTAGGTTGTACTGCTGGTCTTCCACCATGATCAGGCACTTTCCCACTGCATATTTCCATGCCTCTGGCCAGGGAGCTGAGTTTAAAGATGTGAATGGCTTTTTCTCTAGGTTTCTATCCTGACTCTCCAGCTTTCTTGGCTATTTAGGGTTTCCATCACTGCTTTGCTCATTTCCAGAGTTGTCCTTCTCTCCCTCTCCTCAAAATGCAGTGTCTCCTTTGCTGTCCTGACTCGTCTTTGTGGCACAATTACTGAGCGGCACCTCTTTTTTTAGCCATCTTGGATGCTATCCCAAACTTACCTATGTGTATATGTTCTCAAGATTATATATTCATCAAATTTATTTTATTGTAGTAAGAACGTCTACTGTGAGACCTACCCAATTAACAAATTTTAACTGTATAGCACATTATATTGACTGTTGATATAATGTACAGCATCTCTTTAGGGTATATTAATCTTGCTTGGCTAAAGCTTTATGCATAATATTTAGTAATTCCATACTTTCTTATTCCTCCAGCCTTCAGTAGCCCTTTTGTGTTCTGTGAATTGCACTGTTTGATACACATCAGTAAAATGGAAGCATGCCTTACTTAATTATTGTTATTTCATCAGGGTATTTTCTCAAGGATCATCTATGTCATTATGTATTTCAGACTTTTCATCTTTCTTGGAGGCTGGATGGTATCCCATTGTACAATTATTCCACATTTTGTTTATCAGTTCTGCTGGCAGTGGACGTTTAGGTTGTTTCCATATTTTGCCTATGTGCTGCAAGGAACATATGAGTCCTACCTATTTGAGAGTCTGATTTCAGTTTTTTTGGATAAATACACAAAAATGGGATTTCTGGAACATACGGTAGTTTAAGTTTTTGAGGAAATTCTATACTGCTTTCCATGGAAGCTGCACCCTTTTGAATTCCTACCAATAGTGCCCAATTTTCAACATTTGCTATCTTTCATTTATTTTATAACCATCTTGAAATAGGAGAGGTGATATTTTATTATTGTGATTTGCAGTTACATTTCCATTATGGTTACTGACATTAACCATTTTTCATATAGTTATTTACCATTTGTATGTCTTCTTTGGAGAAATGTACACTCAAGTTTTTAACCATTTTTTATTTTAAAGAGAATTAAAAACCGATAAAAATGGTACAGAATTTTAAAACAAGATGATAGGAAACTAACAATAGTTGTTATATTGCACATTGTATCTACAAAATAGTTGATGAGATTACCAGATATAGGCATGTAATATTGATCAAACAATATAAGCACTAACAGTTCTTTTGAATGAACTATTAGAATTAGTAGTACAATTATCATAAAATCAAAACTACTAAATAAACACATTCACCATTATGCCTCTGTTGGTGCAGATAATATTTTTTTATTTTAAAAATAAAAGGAGGAAAGCATTAACAGACAGACAACCTTTTACAAAATAGCAAAAGAACAGTACAGACAATACAGAGTTACAAACAAAGTGGTAGGAAATAATGCTTGTTGTATTACATACTGATATCTTCAAAGTGGTTTCTCATGAAAACAGATAGCGACATGCAATATTGATCAATCAAGAACTCGTTTCTTTCAGCAACGAAATAGAAGACAGTAGAACAACTATGTTAACTATCCTGTATATGCATATGTACAAAATTTCTCCTTCTTTCCCTTCTCTTTTCCCACATCCCAGTTGCCTTTTACCCATGAGTGTTTTCCTATCATTTCACAATGTCCATCATACCTCTGCCTTTAAATTAACTCTTTCAGGTTTTACACTAATGAGACAATGCAGTGCTTGCACATGCAGGTCTGATTTATTTCACTTATGAGTATGGTCTCTAGTTGTGACCATGTACCTATAAAGGCCTGGAGTTTATCTTTCTTTATAGCTGAGAGTAGCCATTTCATTTTCATTGTTTTCTAAGCATTCCTTTTCCCCTCTTGAATTCAAGAGAAATGGTGAAGAAAATGTATTTTCATAATACATTTTGTCAGCTCAGTATAGTTTCCAAATTTCATTCTTTTACAATTTTGAGAATTTTCATGCATTTTGACTCACTTTCTTATAATTGATGCAATTGTGTAAGATTCATCTCTATTACTGTTATAAATAATAATGGTTCTTAAAATATAACTCAAGAACACATCAAGAATTCTTGAAAACCTTTTAGGTGATCCATAATGCCAAAATAACTTTAAGTGTAATGCTAAGGCATTATTTTCTTTTTTCAATCTCAGTCTTTCATCAGTGTATTATGGAGTTTTTTGACAAGCTGCATAACATATATAATGAAAAGTTGAGTGTATAAGCAGATGTGAAAACCTCTCTTCTACTGAACCAGACACTAAATAGATGCTTAAAACTTAGAACATTCTTCTCACTATTTTTTTTAATATGGAGTGGATGCATTATTATTTAAAAATAAGTCATAAGTATTTGAATAATTTTATTCTTTTACATCCTAAAATAGTAAATATTGAAAGATATGAAACACATAAACTAAAGGTGTTTGGGAGATTTATAACCTTTAAGGGTGAAAAGCACTCCTGTGACCCCAATATTTCAAGAACCTTTATTAAATGTCTACTTTATTAGATAAAATTTTATCATTTCAAGTATAGCCCTATAATTACAAAATAACAAATGAAAAATGCTTCGTATAAATCTGCCAGCAATAATGGCAGAAATGTATTTCTATAGTTTTATTTGTGCATCTCATTTGGCCATGATATAGTTATGTGTTGATACAGTTTTTGAGCATAAAATTATGCCATGTTGAATATACTGTCCCTAAAAAGAAACTTCGTTACTCATAATCTAGAATACATGTGTTTAATATCAGTTGCTCCTGAGATGTAAATGGGCATTATGTATTTAATAGTTTCTTTTAGGTATCTTGGCTATAATAATTCTCAATCTGTGTATCTTTAATTGCACCAATGTTATATTTTAAAGACAGTATTTTATCATATATGTCATGGATATATGTCATGGATATTTATCTAGAGACAGCAGTGAGAATTATAAGGGATACTTTCTTTAAGAGAAATAAAAGAGAGGAAGAGTGAAGTGCATATTTGGGCTGAAAATTTTCACCCTAAATACCCATGGTTTAAATGAAACAAATAATTATTTTTCTCCTAAGTCAGGAGATAAATAAGGCCTAGATGATAGCAGCTGTGCATGATAACATTCTCAGAATCTATACTCTATCCTGCTGAAATCAGCTGTGACAGGGATCTTCCTTTCCAGAGATGCCAGAATCGAACTGTTTCCTCACCTGTTCTAGCTTCAGAAATCTGTCTGCATTCTGTGGTGTGCGACTCCTTCCTCATACAAGTTCAATTGCTTGTGCGCATCCTTACATTTCCTATTTCCTCTCGAGTGTCCCATCTCCCTCCTACAAGGACTTCTGCTACTCTGTCAGACGCACCCCAATAATCAACTCACGTCAGAAACTACAGATGTTTTCAGGATAGGCTTTAGTTTGTTTGACAATACATTTCCTTCAGAAGCTGAGTACATTCTACTCATATTTGTTGAGTCCTTTTGGCCATACAAGCTGCTATGGACTGAATATGTCCTTCTTCTCAAAATGTATAGTTTGAAACTCTAACCTCCGAGAGTGGCTGTATTTTGAAATGGGGGATCTAGGAAGTATGTAAGGTTAAGTGATATAAGGGTAAGTCCCTGCTCTGGTAAGATAACATCATTATAAAGAGTGGTAGCAAGGGGTCTTCTTTTCCCTGACCATGAAGCACACACTGAGAAGAAGAGCATCTGAACCCAGTGAGACGGGGGCTATCCAAGCCAGTAACAGAGCCCTTTCCAGAATCAGAATTATCAGAACCTAAATATTCCAACATCTGTACCAGTGAGAAACTACATACCTGTACTTAAGCCACTCAGTCCATGGTCAATTATGGAAACACAAACTACCTAGTGAAGAAAGTGACATTTACATGGTTCTGTGTTTCTGGGTGCAAACATCACGGCAGCCCTTTATTAAACAGAGCAAACCACGTTGTGAGTAGAAATAATATTTGGCAGAATCTAGGAAATTTTCCTCCCAAAATAGATGGTGATGCTTTTTCTCTCTTCACTTTTGCCTTCCTCCACCCTATTACTGACATATTGTGGTGGAAACTCTATCTGAGACTGTGAAAATGAAAGTCACACTTAGGGTGACAGAGGAGAAAGCTATAAGTACCTTCATTACAGAAAATTGTAGGGTTGTTCTTATAGTCCCCAGACTGTTTATATTTGGATATTCATGTGAAATGGAAATAAATGACTACCTGGAAAAAGTCACTACTTGAAGTCAAAGAATTCTAACTCATATACTAGCAGATGTCCTGTCTTGTTCACTCAGGTGTGATATAATACCTTCCCGTCTAACAACCTAGAAGCTAAAATATAGTGTCTACCTTCTGCACATCTAGAAGTATGATATAAGAACTGAATAACCATAATAAAAAAACTCCCATTTCAAAAATCAGAGAGTGGGAAAAACAGTTGTCATTGTTCCCATAGTAGTTACCAAATCCTCAAATCCACGTGACAGTAATAGTGAACACTCCTGATTTTGTAGTGAGTACATCTTCTGAAACATTTTACCTGTGTAGTATTATTTATGGACACATCAGAATTGAATCTTAGCAAACTTGTTCTTGGATATTGCATGGTTTCACAGCCTTAATAGATTTGGGGGTCTGTGAGTTGCATTAGAAGTGGGAGAACCATAGCTGTTTTCAAGAGAGACTTTATTTGGCAGTATATATCCTCAGAAAACCTAGTGTGGTCCTGATTTAATGTCAGTAGGTTCTGTGGCTGAGTAAACTCCAAAGATCTTTTCTAGACATAGCTTATAATCCTGAAGAGCCTGACCGTGTGTTTACTGGCTTTGTTTTCTACTCATCGTCCTACCTCTACATTAATGATAACACTCCAGGAAACTCTGAAACAATGAGCTCTGAAATAAAGGCAAAATTCTTAGTCTTGTCTTTCCTCTGAACATTTCTTCCTTAGGGTATTGACCTTATTTCTACTTTAAAGTCTTCCATTGTCACTACTTACTCCAATTTGAAGAAGAAAGTGTTAGCTTTTCATCCACGTGAGTCCTCAGATTACTAGAATTCAATAAAGTTTTGTTGCAGATTACAGAGAACACCTACCTTATGAAAATTGTATTCCATTTCCACCTCTTCTTTTAGGCTGGCTAGATACAGCCCAGCTTTATTTCTTTCAGTAAACTTAAAAAGCATCAAGTAACATAGAATTTTTAAAAATAATTTCTCTAGAACAGTAGACCCAGACCGAGTGTTGTTCACCTTCCAAAGTGAAAATGTCTTATGGCTGTATTAATAGAGGTCACTGGCTCTGCAGCCTACAATACTGAGTCCTTGTCTGTCACCTGTCACTATAGTACTAAGGCAGGGCCATGCACGTTACAATCTTTCCTTTGTAACATACTAATTCCAGTTACCACATTGGTGTCAGTTGAAATTAAGTTAACCTGTGAGTAATGAAGATCTATGCTAATTTTAACTTCAGGAAAGTACATTTTCATCATTTCTCATATAAAATTCCAGAAATGCATGGTCTAAAACTAATGTTCAGGTACTCATTCATTAAAGGGTGAAGGACTTGTTTTTTTGTTTGTTTCTTTTTTGTTTTTCACACTCCCCTGTGCATGGCTTTCCACTTCACCGTACATGGCCTCACCTCATGACCCCAAATCACTGCACTTAGTGTACATTCCAGCTGTTATCCAATAGGAAGAAAGAGAGAAGAAGGGATTACAGACTCTTGCAGCTATTTGTAAAGTAAGGTTCCTAAATGAGCCACAGAATTTACCTTCAGACAGAATTGAGTCACTCAGTCACATTCAGCTTCAAGGAAGGCAGAGAATATGTAATTTTCATTAGAAGTAGCTCTGTACCCAGCCAACATGTGACTCCTGACTCCTGGACCAGCAGCATGCAGCCTTCTTTTCTTTTCTTTCTTTCCTGATCTGCAAATATTCTCAGAGCAAAAGCATCTGAATGCATACCTCTCTAGGATAACGCCTTTGCTTAAATTATAACTCAGTAAATGCAAACTTCCTTGATAGTTGTTTCCAGATTCTCAAAGGACTTTTAAATTATATTCTAGCTAGCTTTTTAAAACTTGAGAATTTCTCCAAAAATTTTTTTTATCAGTGCTAGATGAGGATGTCTCTAGTCTCTACATTTTTTTCTTCCTAAGTAACTGGGGTATAATTTTCTTTCTACCTGAGAACAGTCATCTTACTGTAATAGTATATTTTAATACCAAAAATATCACATCTCATTTATTTTGTGTTGATTTTATAATATAAATTTTAAAATTTTAATATTGCCCCTTGGTTGGCTCTTCTTCCTACCATTAACATTAATTTATATTGTACATTGTTTCTTGAGATTGGTAACAGTAACTAATCTGTATTTGGGGAATTTGAACTACTAGGTGTTGCTGCTCTTTTCTTACAGGTAGATTCTAAAAGGATTTTACCTCAGTGTTACTTTTAAATGTAATGGTAGGTTTTTGTTTCTAAATAATTTTGCTTAAAACCTGATCCATTATGACTCCATGGATACCACTATATCACTTACAACAGGATTCAAAAAGAGGAAAACATATAACAAAAATCCTATTGAGTTAAAATAAAAGTAATAGCCTTATAATTAATAATTAATGGTAAATATGTTCTTTTCTTCATTAGATATTTTCTTACTTTTATCAAATTATAAAACAAAATTCAGTAAATTACATGTCCATTTGACTTCTTGTTTGATAATTTTTATGAGATATACTAATGAACCTTATAACTTTTGAAAAATTAAATCCTGGATTACCTAAAAGTTTCTAATGATTTTCTCCAATGGTCTATTATTTTTCTAATACTTCAATTATTTTGGTTTCTCACATTTTTGATACTTTTTTATAAGTCTCACAAATTTAACTGATGCTACATTGTTGGTTCTATAACTTTTCAAAGGCAAATTTACTAAGCTTTACAGGCATATCACAAAACTCTAACATTTTAAAGTGTATAGATTGGCACTTTTCAGTATGTTAATAAATTTGAGAGCCCTTCAACATTATCTGATATCCAAATATTCTTATCATTCCAGAAAAAATCCTCACATCCCTTGGTAACATTCTTACCTCCCCTGGAACTATTTGTGATCTTTACAAATTCACCCATTATAGACATTTACTATGATTTTATAACAAACTATGTAGCCTTTTGTATTTGGTTTCTTTTAGTGTGGTGTTTGCAAAGTCATCCATTTTGTAATGACCATCAGTACTGCATTTTATTGCTGAATACTTATACCTCATATCAATATGCTATATTTTGTTTATCCATTCATTATTTGGACTTATTTCAATATCCACTTATTAGTAATGCTGCTCTAAACTTCCACATGCAAATTTCCATGTGGAACATATGTTTTCTGTTTCCTTATAATGAAATTAGTAAATGATATGGTAATTCTAAATTCACCTTTAAGGATACTTCAAGATACCATCCACCATGGTTGTATCATTTTACACTTATACCATCAGTATATGAGATTTTCACCCAAACTTGTCATTGACTGTATTATATCCATTCTAGTGGGTATGCAGTGGTATATTATTGTGATTCTGATTTGCATTTCCTCAGTGGCTAATGATGCTGAACTTTTCATGTACTGAACATTTTTAGATCTTCTTTGGAGAACCATATTCAAATTCTTTGATCATTTTATAATATCTTATTTGTTCATTGTAAGAATTCTTTATAACTTCTTGATGCAAATATGATTTGCAAATTTGTTTTCTCATTATGTGGGTTACTTTTTTCATTTCTCAATTGAATTATTTGAAGCACAAGTCTTTTTTATCCTCGAGAAATTGAAATTATCTTTTCATTTTATCAGTTACATTTATCATGTCACTTATAAGAAATCATTCAATCAAGGTCATAAGTATTTGTTTCTGCTTCTTTTCTATGTTTTCTTCTCATAGTTTTAGTTCTGACATGTGGTCCTCAAAATATTTTGAGCTGTTTTTGTATATTCTGCGTTAGGAGTTTGATTTCATTTTTTCTATGTTCTTACCCAATTGTTCCTGCCTCACTTTTTGAAGAGAAGAAAGAAACCCCTTCCTCTACTGAACATCCTTGATCTTTTGTGAACGTTCAGTTGACACTGTGTAGGGGTTTATTTCTGAACTCTACTCCATTAATGTGCATCAATTCTCACAATAGTTTTAGCAATTTGGAATTTCTTATTAAAAATGTGCTGCTGAAGGAAAAAATCTTAAGAATTTTCAGTAATATTATTTGACTATTATCTTTTTGTTTTGTTTTGGTTTTTTTTGATACCGGGAATTGAACTCCGAATCTCACGCTTGCCAGGACTATTATCTTCTGTTTAGGATTTAAACATATTTTTCTAAAATTCAAGCATTTTATAACATTTTACTCAAACTCAGAAATCAAAATACCAAGAAAACTCATGTGTATGAATGGTATCTTATTTCCTTGCAAAATTATAAGAGGTGTTTTCCATTTTCAGAGTCTTTGATGAATAAATAATGTGTTATGGGGAGAAAATTTCTGAGAGTTGACAAATCAAAAGAGTACCCAATGCCTAAGAGATGATTGATAATTTCCCATTTGTAGAAATACTCATTTATTCCACTGGTAGTCCACATAGTATAGTGTGAATATCATGGTATTATAAAAAAAGTTTTTCTCATATTTTAAGACCAGTCAATATATAGTCACACAGGTTTATAAATACAACTAGCTGTTACTATTGATACAGATATTTTTATATAATTACTAAAATTTAATGTTTCAAATTCTATATACAAATTTTAGAACTTTCTTTAAACCTCAGTGCACAATGAGCAAATCACTTAGTTTTGTTTTCCTTTAAGTAATATTATTTTAGATGAGGTAATAGAATAACACAGATGAAATAGGGACTGATACATCTTTCCAGAGGAGCAACAAATATACGTGGCACCGCTGAAAAACAGAAGACCAAAACAGGAAGGTTTAGAAGGAAAACAAATACAAACTATACAGAGGATAGAAGGAGGGAGGTGCTGAGGAAACTCTAACAAACATGTACAGGCAAGGATTAGCTTGACGGGTGTGTGAATGGAAGGAAAATTATTGGGCTGGGGATTTAGCTCAGTGACACAGCATCTGCCTGGCAAGTGCAAAGTTGTGAGTTCAATTCCTGACACCGGAAGAAAAGAAAGAAAGAAAGAAAGAGAAAAAAAGAAAGAAAATTATTGCAATTACAGAAAGAGATGGAAGAAACAAAATGAGGAAATACAGACATGTAGGGTCATTTACAAACATTTTAATTTTTGTGAAAGCACTGAAATTATTAATTAGCAAGAAAAGGTGTCTCTCTGCATGTTATTGTCCTATGTGCTGCTATGTGAATGCTTCTAAGAACATGCTTAGAATTAACAAGTTCTATTTGTCAGTCAGACTTTTGCATAGGCAAATACTAGAATTCTTATTTATCTTAATTATTATATGGAGTAAAAGGTAAAGAGAGAAATCACATTTCTATTCATCTAAAGTTTTCTGTGTAATGAAAAGCAAAAATGACAAGAAAATGGAGGAAATTCCAAGAGCATAGATGAAAGAACAAGACAGTGGCTCTGGATTTCAGGACTCAGTGAGCCTTTTCAATTTTGTGTAGCTTACTATTTCGATGGTATTTTTCATTATTCTGTTATTAACGGGATAATGTAGCTACTTCTGTCTCCTTACCACTCTCTTCAAATTACTTCCTCATTCTTACCTGTTCACTATCTTTTTCTTTAAATAAATTAAGCAGCATCTTTTTTTTTTCCTACATGTCTAACACATGTTCCTGGTTACTTTTTACGCTGTTTTCTAATGAACTCAAACGTCTGATAGTCTTTAACATGTCACTCATTGGGAACAGATGTATTTTATCTTGAGCTTCATAGATAGTGGCTGTTTTAAGGACACATATGTTAGATGATTTAGACTTGGTTACTGGGGTGGTATAGAAGAAAAGAAACAGAATGCTTAAAATACTAGGCATTAGCAAAGAAGAGTCCGTCTGGCAGGCAGTTACATACCCAGTGAGTACTCTGCATCCTATTCATTGTCCATGCAGCTAGGCCAGGCAGAAGAGTGGTGTGAACAGTGCAGCAGCATTGAAATTGGACCTAGGTAGGACAGGAAGCTAGGATTAATGCAGTCTGTCATTAGGCATCAAAGTTCAGACACCATGCCAATGGCCTATTTTAAGAAAAGGAGGACTAAAAACTCCATTGCAAAATGGAAGCACAGGAAATCACCCAAAGCAGATAGACATCAAAAGCAAAGTAGAAAAGAACGACGAATGCTCAGATTGAGAGAAAAATACAGTCACTGAGATAATTTGTCAGGCTATGCAAGAAGCAAATTAGTATGGAGTTCTCAGTACCATTGGTCAGGAAAGGTTAAGTGGTCTCTTGTCCTAACTCATGGAATTAGGAAAGCAGGATCTCTGTTTTAAGGAGTTAGTAACTCCAAAGGAATAGGAAGATGTTACAAACAAGAAACATATTTCTATCATGAACTTTTCCCTCGGAACAGAGCCAGAGATGCACAGGATGAAAGATCCCAGTATAAGGATTAAGTTAGAATTACCTAAGAATATTTGACCTTATGTCCTATGAATTAGTTGGCCAACTTTTGAAACTAAGTCTCTTCTCTTTCACAGATAGGCCTAATGTCAAAAAGCATCTCCGTGTCCTCTTCCCATACACTTCTATTCTGGACATCCCTTTTCCCTGGAATTATGATAATCAAACAGACTCCATCTCAAAGTACACACCACAGTGCCTTTGTTTGTTCACCTTAAGTCCTTTGCTCCAAGGCCAAAACCTTCTTCCTGGCACCTATTGTTGACTCTCATTTATTGGAGAATATTCATGTTCTCAGATTGTACCTCTTTATCTGCTTCCCTCTTGGCTTCAGCTTGCAGCTTTAAATAAAAGGAAAAAGTCCCTGATGTGATCCAGAGCAAAGACTTGCTTCTTTTTAATAAAGTCCTCTTTTATAATTAGGAATAATTAGTCTATTTGATTAAATTGGAATATGTCATCAGATTTAGCCTATCTGTGTATCTTTTAAAATTTAACTACACACTGTGTCCTTGGAAGGTGACTCTTGAGTGGATGTTATTGAGAATGTAAGCCACTTGAATGGGGTGTTGGATTTTTTCTTTGCCTTCTTTTACCTAGCGCAGGGATACGCACACAGGAGGTACTCAATATTTATTTCCTTAAAATACTCTCTGTTGCATTTATAAGAAATATAACCTAAACTTGATTATATTATTTTGGACTATTACTTGTAACCCAGCCATTTTAGCATATTTTCTGAAAATATTAATCTACTGTGCTACTATAAAATAATGTCTAACAGAAACTTCTCATTGAGACCATTATATATGAGTAGGAAGAACAAAAGCCATCATTGAAAGACGAGAGATTAAAATCATAAAATGCAAGTGCAAAAGTAAAGCACAGAATGATGAGTTGTGTAAATAAAATCATTTTATTGCCTATCCTATTATATTAGATTTTAAAATACTCTTATAACACAACACATTTTCAGGAATTTCATAGGTTGATACTCACAGACTGAAGATAAGTTATGTAGTTAATGACTAGTAGATCCTTGAGAGTTACTATAAAGTGAAAGTGTTTTGGTTGATAGCATTAACTTTTCACATTGTTGTCCTTTTTATTAAATTAAAAATTAGATATTGGCATTGAAGCAACTGGTGTAATTCAGTATGCCAAGTGATTTTCTTCCTATTTTTAGGACACTGATATAATCTTGAAAAATGCTAGTCCAGATACGACATTGAGATTTTATACAAGATGCATACATTTTGAAGTTGGTGCATAGTCTGTATTTGGGAAAAAAGTATATTTTTACCTAATGAATAGCTATAGAAAATGTGTATGATTATTTCACAGGAAAAATCTTAGTGGACATGAGAGAGGAAAGAAAATAATTTTTAAATGTCTTTCCTTTTGAATTGCACCTTTTGATCGCAGTGAAATGTTCAAGTTCACAGCCTGCGTTTCATGCTATCATTTAGAAAACAATGACAATTAGGATTCATGGCATCCTAAAAAGAAATACTGAGCTCACTGTCTCTCACGCAAAGGTGTAAAGTTTGTAGACTATCGTAAACTGATGTTATCCCTGAAGAGGTGAACTTTTTCAAAATCCAACTTTAAACTTTATTACTGTATTTTTCCTCAGGGTAAAACAAAATTATGGGTCAATTTTCACTGAAGTAGGCTGGATGTACGTATTCACCTCTCACCAATGTCAGAGGAGTTGTGCACATCATCCCCTGGACAGCAGGATGAATGCCTGTCTCTGGACACTAGGGATATCAGCTGTACACACAAGATACGTGCAAAGTTAAAAAGCAAAACGCACTGCCTAACTCATCTAAGCCAGTACAGTTCAACACACAAACCTGCATGGAAGTGTTCGTGAAGTTATTTACGTCCTCATTCAATAAAATTCATGTTACCATCTTCCCATTGAATAAAAATACCAGCACAAAAATATTTGCTTTGCAAATACTGGTAGGGCAAAACTTTGTGAGCTATCCATCTCATTCTAATGCAAAGGGCAGTAAAATCAATAAAGGACCATTTCTTATGACTCTCTCAGAATGAATTTTTATTTGTTCAAAGGAAAATATTGGGATAAGCCTTGAATGTCGAAATTTCTGTTTTCGGATTCATCATCACCATCACTGAATTTTGCAAAACAAATGTAAGCAGCCTAGCTGAGAAGGAAAGTATTCACTATGGAATTGCACTGCTGCTACTCTGTGGTTAGGATAGCTTTCATGATGTTACACCTAAGCATGGGTATAATATTTAAAAGTTATTTTAAATATTATATTATTTCTTTGCTTACAGCATTCACCTCGAATATCTGGGAAGGCTCACTAGCTAGCAAGTTTTTTTATATTTAAGCCTGTGATCAACCAAATAGGTATGATTCTAACTAAGCTGATTTCAGTAGTTGAAGAAGATAAAGTAGACTTGTTTGTGTTTTTGCAAATTTAGGCAACAACCTTTTAATAATTCAGTTCATTTTAAGAGATACCTACAATATCAGAAATGCACACATTAATGAGGAAGCACATGGCTTTTACTACCTGTGTACACTGTGTGATGTTTAAATCGGGTTAAACCTATCTGTCTTCTCAAACATTTGTTATTTCTTTATTGTGAAAATATTCAAAGTCCTTTCCTGTAGCTTTTTGAAAACAATAACCTACTGTTGCCTATAGTAACCCAAGTGTTCAACGCACACCATGACTTCTGGCTCCAGTCTAACTCCAACTGAGTAACTGTCTGGCAGTCTCCCCATCACTTCTTCCACCCCAGCATTTCATCGTAATCCTTTTATTCTCAACTTGCATGAGATCCACTCTTTCAGATTCCACATGTGAATGGGGTCAGGTGGTACTTGTTCTGCCATGCCTGGCTTATTTGACTATGACTAAGGATTTACTAGTAAGTGAGGTTACAACTGCCACCTGCAGTAACAGGAAGAACGCACAATGGCAGTCTCCCCACTGGAGGGCCAGTGGGTCTGGTCAGAGGCTGAAGGGTTGGCTCTCACTGCAGAGCCTGGTGTGAGTCCCTTCGGGGAAGCAGAAGATGCTTCATTGGAAGGCTGGAGTCTGCGCTGACAGGCTGAAGGAACTGGAGACAAACATCCAGTGACAAAGGCAAAGGTCAGAGCATCTCCAAAGTAGAAGAGGGGAAGGCTTCCTTTTTCTTTCCCTTTTAAATTTGTGGGCATATTTGATGGTGCCATCCGCATGTGGGTTGGTTCTTCCCCGCTCAGTTTGCACCTCTGTGTCACTCTCCACAGACACACCCAGAGCTTTGCTGACCTGCTAGGTGCTCCTTACTCAACTGAGGCTGACATATCACACTTAACGTCACCTTCCCCACAAATGCAGTTTAGGGTCATGTTCAGTTGCAGGAATATTAATATTGAGCTCATGTAAATAATTAACATTTGGATGCTGACTGAAATATTTCTGATTAAAAAATGTTAGGTCTAAAGTTTTAAGGAAGCTACAATAAGTCACTGAAATTTTGGACAAACAGATTTATGCAGAGGCTATAGAACTCTTAAGCTGCATATGTGGGATAAGTGATAGGAATGTATGTATATGTATAATATATATTGTATATATAATATATATTACATATATGTGTATATGATATATATTATATACTATATACACATACATATATACATATATGACATGTGTATATATATTTGTGTGTATATATATTTGTGACTATATATGCATATGTGACATATATATATATATATATACATATATATTTGTGTGTGTGTGTACCTGCACATATATAGTTTGTATATATAGTTTTCACTTTTTGTATAATCAACCTTTGAGCTCAGAAATACTGAGCTCAAAGTACTGAGCTCAAAGTACTCAGAAATACTGAGCTCAAAATACTGAGCTCAGAAATACCTTTTCTGGTCAAAAAAGTTCTTGCAGCTCCTTGGATATTTGTGGCAGTTAGGGGGAAGAAGTATAATTATACTACATTTAAAATAGTCTGTTTGAAACTGTTTAGGTCTCAGTATTATAATAAAGCTGTGTGAAGCAACTTTTACAACTACACTAAATTCTCACAGTATTATTCTTAGCTGCAGAAGTTTAAAAGTTTGATTTGAGAAAATATTACTTAAGTAACTGTGAATTTGTTATTTTACCAGTATGCACTTAGAAATCACATTCAAGTAGATTGTAACGTGCTTTACTTTAGAAACATAATTATGTATACAGCCATTGTATTAACTTGAGATGTTTTCCTTGCTGGAAATATAAAGCTCTCTTCTTATTAAAATTCTAATTTAAACATATAAGCTCTAAAATATTGGGTACTTTTAAGATGTTTAAATTTTAAAAAGTATTTGGCCACCAGCAAAATTTGGCAGTCTTTATTTGTTATTTTCTCCCATTTTTATAAATAGAGATATTGTTCAAATAAACTGCAAAATAGAGACCATTGAGCTCTATGTTTTGTTATTAAGCAAAAAAGGACTTTCTTCAAAATGAAAATTGTTCCTATTGTATATTATTAAATTTTACATTGCTCAATGAACTGATGCTATTTGAAGAGTTTGTAAGTAAAAGTAATTTACATTTATTATATAGAGTATTTCCACTTATTTTCAAAATGATTAGATATACCAACTGAAAAATCTAACCAATTTACTAAAGCATAAAGGTTAAGAAAATTTTGTGTAGCTCTGTTAACATTTAACCTATGTTTTTTACTCTTGTCCTCACTCGTGGTGCCTTCCTTTGATGGTTTCTACATCTATGCAGAAAACCAAATCGTAAATTATGAAATGTTTGTGTAGATGATTTTAAATAATAATAAATATAAAAATGACTACGTTTATGACCTACATTAGAAAGATGATTATGTATGTAGTCATAATGTTAATCTGAGATGTTTTGCTATGGAAAATATAAACCCCTCCTCTTATTTAAACTCCAGGTTGTATCAAAGAAATGAATGAATTTTTTTTTGTTTGTTTTTTTTTTGTTTTTTTTTTTTTTTTCTCCAGTACCGGGAACCGAACTCATGACCTTGCGCTTGCCAGACAGGCGCTTTGCCACTGAGTTAAATCCCCAGCCCCAAAGAAATGAATGATGTAATTGGCATTTGATATGTGTTTGTTGAAAAAATGAATCAAATTTCTCATTCTTTTTATTTGCGAGTTAATAGTACAGCAGAGGCTAAAGGATCCAATCAAAATGGTGCAGAGATACTGAAATAAGTAAACTACTCTCCCAGGCTCTAGACTTATGCTTACTGGGGGTGATATACATAACCATGATATAAGGAACAGTTCAATAAATACTTTGAAAGTTACAAACAAAGTTATACTGATTCTGTGAAAGAGGAAGAGAGATTTCTGTTCAAAATAAAATCTTTTGGAAGTCAAATGCAAAATTACTCTCAGTTACTGCCACAGTTGAATATTAATAATCTGAAAATCCAAAACCCCAAGTGGTCTAAATGTCAAAGTTTTTGAGCATTGGCATGAGGCCAAAAATGAGTGACTTTGTGTGATGGGCTGTACTCAAAATAGAGACCCACTTTAAAAAAAAAATCACAGAAATTACGTGCCACTTAATCTTGTCATGTTGCCTGCAGTGAGAGATTCCTGGGGAGGTGATGGATGTAATAATCATCAGTGTTATATGGGATAGATCAGTGATCACAAACTTGTTAGTGCTTCCAATGATACAAACAGCCTGCTACAGCACGCATGCCACAAGCTCTCCCGCTGTTACATATGGCGTTACATTCATCAGTGCTGCATGATTTATAAGGTGTGTCATTCATCAGTGTGACCTGGTGTATGTGGAGGTACACTCATTGGTGTTATATGGTCTGTATGGCGCTACATTCATCAGTGCTGCATGGTATATCTGGTGTTACATTCATCAGTGTTACTTTGTGTATATATTGTTACACTCATCAGTGGTTTAATCCACTGAAGTTCACAGTTGAATGTGTTCTGAGGAAGTGGGGCCCAGTTAGAGGGGCGGGGTCCTTGGGGACTTGTAGGGCATATCTCTTGCAGCTGCTCTCTCCCAGTGCTCTGCTGCCTCACCTCCACGAAGTGATCAGCTTTGATACACCATGCCTTTCTGCAGAATGTTCCTGCCCTGCAGCCAGCTGACCAGGAATTGAGCCCTCTGAAATCTTGAGCCAAATTAAGTCTGTCTTTAGGTTGTAAGTGTCAGGTAGTTTGACCTAGCACCAGGAGAGCTGAATAATAGAAGTTATCTTTGGTTATAGCATATATATGAAACATAAATAAACTTTGTGTTTAGACTTGGGTCCGAGACTCAATGTATCATTACATATAGGCAAATATTGAAAAACTTGAAAAAATTCCTAAATTTGAAAATTTCTGGTCCTGAGCATTTCACATAACGTATTCTCATCCTGTCTGTAACGTTAGCTATTAGACAATGCAGTAAGTGTATTAGGAAAATTAGGATAGGAGTGTGAGTGGAACGATGCTGCTCTTTAAAAATTAATCAAGAACGTCTCTGGACAGATTTTTAAAAAGAAATATATGTACTTTGAAATTCCTCACACTTAGTCCTTTACTTAATCTACCTCGTATCAGATAGTACTATTCAGGACTAGCGTTGAGCTTTCTCAATTTAAAATTATACTCTCAAGTCTCAGAGAAGTCTGCGGCAACTTTGTCGTGGATCCTACAACTTCTGCAACTAAGTGTTTGCTGCATAGAGCAAAGAGTTGGCCTCCGTAATTCCTTTGGTGGTGCCGCTAATCTTGGTAACGATGGACCACAGATTTTAAACATTCTTGTACTGAAAAAGCACAGGCTTTTGTGATTCAGTTCTTCCCAGGTGTTCTTTAACTGGACGTTGGCAGGAAACAGTATGTGGCAATTGCTCTGTCCCTTGGATCCTTTTCGTGTAGTAGAGAAGTGCTAGATTTCCATCTCTACCATGTGGCCTGTGGCTCTTTATGTATCATCTGGGAATTTTCTCCTCTGTGTCTTGAGAAGTACCCTTTCTTGTCCTCTTTGTTAAAATAAAGTAAGATTTTGATCAGTTGCAAACTATTAGCAGTTTTTCAAGTATCAGTTAAAACTTTTAGTTAATTAAGGGATATTAGCAATGAAAGCAATGATTTCTCACACATTTTTTAAACCTGATTCTTTCTGTATTTTTTTCTGACAATGCACAAATATTGAAAGTAGGATACAGTTGCCGTGCTACAGGTTATACACTTTGAGACATACATGGATCACTACATATCAACCTCGTTTATTTTGAAAACTATGTATACTAATTTAATGAGAGGCTGTGTACCCAAACAAGAAATCTAACAAGTTTCAGACAAATGTGAAAAACTTTTAGCTTGTGCTTAGTGTCATCCTAAAGTTCTCCCTTGTATTATTTTGAAAAGTTAAGATTGGATTAACACTATTAAAAATGATGTTATATGGGCTCATCAACAGATGAATAGATAAAGAAAATATGGTACGTAATAGAGTAGTACTCAACCGTAAAGAAGTATGCATTTGAATCCTTCATAGGAGGCTGGATACACCATGAAAGTGTAATGCCAAGTGAAATAAATCAGACAGAGAAGGTTAAATATTGCATAGTTTCTCTTATATGTGAAACCCCAAATATCACTGATTTAAAGAGAAAAATAAAAAGACAGATAATAGGAAACAGAGACTGACTCTATGGAGATGGGAAAGGGATCTAGGGACAGCATAAGATGAGAAGGCAGGGAGGGAAAGTGGAAAGAAAAATGATTAACATTCAATATGTGTGTGTTTCATTTCCCCAAGATGAATGAAGTTATGAGGTGTCACAAACACATACTAATAAACAAGGAAACAAAGAAAAACAATTCCTGACTGTACATAGGAAAGAGAAAATAAAACAGGAGGTACTATACCAAGCAAATGGAGATTTGCTGTGACTGGAAAGAGGTTTCTAGGATGTCCCTAGAAACAGAATTTTACAGTGGGTAATATAAACAGTCAACAAAGCGCATGCTTGTTCTGTCATGGTGTAGACAGTGCAGTGATGAATAGCTACTTCTTTGATCAAAAACTTGTCATTTCTTTTCAAGTGGAAAAGCTTTGGTTTGCATGATACCAAATTGAAGCTCTAATCACAAACTTAAGGAATATTAACTCATAGAAGTTCATAACAGTGAAGCTTTGTAACTGTACTTTGAGTTTTATAGGTAGAACCTTCAGTACAGAATATTTGCTTTTGGTCTAAAAAGTAGAAGGCATTGTTATAATTTTCACTTGCTCATCAGTTTTGAATAAAAATCATCACTTTAAAGAAATAAATATCTATTACAGTCATTCATTTTTTAAACAACGAGATACCTACCTAGTTTTCAGTCACAGGAAACTCTATCCATCCTTAGATAATCTATTTCAATTTTCAGTAACCCCATGAGATATTTTTCTTATAATGGTTGGATGAGGTTTATTAATATATGCATGTGTCTCTCACTTTCATGACTTTTATAGAATAGTTTTCATTGGTTCTTTAATTTCAATCATGTTAGAAGAGCTCTTTCATTACTCTTTTGGCTCTGTGGTTTATTATGATGTAGAACCAATGGAAGAGGTAGAGCTATGTGTCTGAGTGAAATTATAATTATTCCTACCAGGTGGTTATGTTCACGCTTTTGTGTGCACGTAATGAATTCAGGCACTGGTAAATTAAAAGAGATCCTAGAAATTTCAAAGTCTAAGTTAATGTATATGATAAGTAGCTTAGAAGTTAATGTAAGAATTATGAAGATTTGCTGGATAAAAAGCTTGGAAGCAACTGTGAAGTAGGAACAAATTCAGAAATAAAAGAATGCTGAAAATGCATGGGGATATCGTCCTGTAAAATCACAAGCTGTGACTTTCTTCTGAAATTATTTCTTGTTAGTGGCTTATCTCCAAAGAATGCATCTCTGTTTTAGATTACATTGAACCAAAGTTCCTAGGCCCCCACCCACTCCTTATTGCTTTTCTGTTTGGCACTGGTATTCCTTTAACACTTGGTAAATTATTATTGAGTGTTGAGTGTCAGAGATAGTTCTCAGCACTGAGTAAACACCCCAGGTGTGGTTGCCCTTGTGGTTAGATTTGGTGTGTGTGGGGGATGGGACCTAAGTAAACAAAATTGTGATAAATTTTATAAAGAAAACAAATAGTGTCTTGAGTAGAGAATAAGATGAAGATTATTGAAGATTATTTCTCATCAGGTTGTTTCAGAATGTTTTTTGGAGGATAATATTTAAAACCTGAAGAGTAAGGAGCTAACTGTGCAATGTGTGGAAAAGAGAGTGTCTGAGGAGGAAGGAAGAAATTGCACAAGGATCTGAGCTCGATTTCTTTGGCAAGTGTTCAAGGAGCTGAATGAAATCTGGTATACAGGAATATAATGAACAGAAACAATGGCGCATATGAGTTTGACCTTAGGATCAGAAGGATGTCACAGTTTCTTGAGATTTTGGAGCTCATAGTTAAGACTTAAAATGTTGGGTAGATATCAGAAAATTTAAAATTAAAAAGAAACATGATCAGATTTAGATATTCACCAGGGTATATATATTTTGTAAAAACAGACAGTGTGTTTTATAATTTGCAGTAGGATTTATTTATGAGTAAATAGGAAGAGATGGTGACTTAGACAGTAGTGAAAATGGAGACAAATGAATTGGTTTGAAAAATATTTTGAAGGCAGAATTGCCAAGATTTTCAAATTGCTTAGGGAGAAAGTTTCAGAAGAAAGGTTAGACAATAAATTCTGGTTTTTTTTTCTCATTTAAACAATAGATTTATAGTTTCCAACAGAAGGAAGATGGATATTGGTGGAAGAAGGAGCCCGAATCTCTCTTAGTTAACTTTCCTTTAGAGTTACACATGGCTATGTATGTGGGACTTACTTTAACAATATAGGTAGCTTGCTTTCTGTTCATGTTACATCTTGACACAATGCTTTAACTATGGTTCTCATAAGAAATGAATATGGCAAGGCTGTCATTTCCCTCATTCTAGGTGGAAGGCTAATGTGACTTAGGATCTCAGCATTCAATGAGTTTCTGATTAATTTAATCTTAAGTGAGAGACTTTGGCCGCTTATTGCTCATGGTTTATTTATTTTTTTGTACCTGGAATTGAACTCGTGACTTTGAGCCTGCCAGGCACTTGTGCCACTGGGTTATATCCCTGGCCTGCTCATGTTTTAAATCAAATAATGTATTCAAGTGAGCACCTACGTTTTATCCTACCGCAGTTATCCTTATTTAATTTCATGAACTTAATTTAATTCACTGCTCCAGTCTGTTGACATTTTAAGTTTCTGTTTGGTGTCAAGGGAATTTGTTCCTTTAACATCTCATCAGGAAATGGATAGACTCTTGTATGTTGTCATTCAAATCACATGTAAAAATATTGAACAAGTTTAAACTGAGAACAAATCCACTTATGACATTAGAGATATCCCCTCAGAGTGGCATCATTTCATTAAACCTCCCTCTTTTCATGTGGTCACTGAACTCCACTGATTAATACTAAATTTTCCTAAGTAATGAATTATTAACCATACTGCTGAATGCAGGCTTATCATACCATGGATATGTGAGGGTGAAATATCTTTTACCCTGTTACAAATGAGGTAATATCTGATGTCACTGGCTTGGTTTCAACTTACAGTGTTCCTTACTTAAATGTTACCAAATGTCTGTAAAAAATTCCCTAAAATTATTGAAGACCAGTGTTAAGTTTATGGTGCCACAAGTGATAGTATATACATTTATTATTGGAAATAAAATATTTATTATGTCATTACCAGTCTTCTGTTAACTTTTTCTTCTTCATGATGTCATAGATCAATCAATAAGTGTTCTCACCCTTTCTTTTTCTACTTAAATTATATATATATCACAAAAAAGCTTGGTTTCCTTACCTGGGTAGATTCTTTACACTATAGTTCATTTACAGTTTTGAATATCTGTTCAACTAGATCTTTTGAACTTTTGCCATGAATTTTTTATCAATGGAAGGAAAGAAAAATGATTATAAATGATGACAAATAATGACAATGGATACATTAAGAAGCATAAATGCATGAAGGAAGGATACTTTTCAAAGAAACATACTAAATCTTTGTTTAATTTCTTTTAAATTTCATGAGTCCATAAATTACCATTTTTGTAATAGAGATTGGATATGTAGATTTGACAGAGATACTTTTTTTGTTTTCTTGTTCCTTCAGGAAAATATAAAGGAATAAATGTTAATGAAAATGGTATCTTTGAGGAGCCTCATTGTTTTCATGGGTAGGATAAAAGTGTAATGAGAATAAAAAGGGGTATGTTTGAATTGCATTGTTAGGAAGGAGAAACAGTGGTAATGAAAATAATAATTGGGAAGTGGGAGGATACAAGAATGTTGCTTTATTTTGATGAGGATTTATAGCAGAATTTGAAATAGAAAAAGCAATAGCAGTTGATTGTCACAGATTTAATTGCAGAATACAAATAGTATTTTATAATTTTCCCTATTTGGTTATGTTTTGTTTTGTTTTGTTTTTTGAGACAGGATCTCATAGTTCAGACTGGTCTTGAACTGACAGCATAGCACAGGCTGGCCTTGAACTCACAGCAATCCTCCTGCCTCGGTCTCCATAGTGCTGGGATTATACCCAGCTACCATATTCGCTTAATGGAAAGAATAGGATTTAAAAGAAAATAGAAGAAACTATACTTAAAATTGTGTTGTATTTTGATAACATATTTTAATTATGAGTTATTATAATTATTTTTGGCAAACTTAAAATATTCTAAACATAAAGAGAATATATGAGCTCAAAAGTACCTAAGTTGCTTTCCTAGCAGAAAACATTATTTTATCACATAAACACTGAAAAGAAACTGTTGTATAAGCATTGATGAGTAAAGGATTTTTCACTAAAGAGTGAAACTGGAGACTGATTCTAGGAACAGATCATTCTTAGCATCTATAACAAACAGCAAAATATCCTAGCACTGTGCGTTACTCCATAACAATAAATTGTTTTCAATAAATAAATTAGCAAATGTCACATTAAAATGTAAAAGAAAACCTAATATTTAATTAAGTATATCTGTATTGTCTGGTACAAAAAAAATGGCAGAAAATTGTATATATGAAAATTAGAAAATATGTTGCAGTGTGATTTTTTTTGTTACTGTAGAATAAAGGGGATTTGAATAAACAGACAAGTCAAAGTAGTGATGGAAATGTGAAAATGTACTTTTATTTTCAAAATCCTACCAGCTGTGAGATATTAGAGAATTTACCTGACTTGGTTTTGGATGAAGGTGGCACCATTCACTAAAACTAGAAATAAATACAGTACTAATTGATTTAGAAGAAACACATCACCCTAATTGCTTTGAGTAAAGATGTTTGTGAGAATTTCTAGGGTGAAATAGCACAGTTCTTGGTTGTTTCGTGTGCTAAATGAATTCATATCTGTAAAGAGATGAAAGCAAAAGCAAATGATAAGCGTTATGTAAGGAGTCCATAAACAAACCCCCAAAAGCAAGCATTGCAGTAAGATCTATCTGAATATAAATATTTGCAAGACTTTAGAATTTAAATCAAAATGTTCATACAGAAAAGTATAATATCTAGGAAAAATGTTTCACTATACAAACATATACTTCCTTCTGAGGTTCTGAGCTTTTCCTTGGGTCAAACTATTCATTGCTTCCTAGTAATCTGCTCATTTTTCTTTTTTGGTAACAAATCCCCAAATTACCATTATATTCAATGGCCCCTATTTTTTTTCCAGCAAAGCACTACATTCTTTACCTTGCTTTTTGTAGCTCTGAGTGGCCAAGCGAATTTTATTAGAAGTTGTTAGAAATTCTAGGAAAGCTCCTTAAAACATGTGCTCTGTACCCCTTTGCAATTTCTCCTTCCTTTATCTTCGTGACTGAAATATCTTGACTGAAATGTAGGCGTTCTATGGCTGAAATGTAGGCGTGGTGTTTAGAGCTCTAGTACCTGTCTTGATTCACAAGAAAAGTTTCCAGACAGAAGTCACGCAGACTCACAGATAGAGTTTACCTGGGAATTCTGGAAGGGCTTGAGTCCCTGGGGACCTTGTAAACCTCTCTAACAGTCTGCATGGACTGTGGAGAGGAAAAAGGACACAATGTGATGCAAACAAACCTGTAGACACTCTGTTCAGTTTGCATTTGAAAGGAGCCCCTTGAAACTCCTCTTGAATTTTTCTCTCACTCATGTCTGATCCACTTGGACTTTTAGATTTATTAATCTGGTCCCATTTTCTTCTCCTTTCATTCTTAATATCTTCCTTTGCCTCTGATGTTACTGCATTTCAGTGCTCTGGAAATAATTTTTTGTCTCTGCCTTGTTCCGAACCTCCCTTCAGGCCTTCTAGGGCACACGGTCTTATACCTGTTCATTTGCTACTTCTGGGACCCTCCTTATGGCCCTGTTTCTCCCTTCATCTCCTATATGCCATTGTCCAAATTAGATCACTATGGGCTGGGAATTTAGCTCAGTGGCAAAGCACCTGCCTGGCAAGCACAAGGTCATGAGTTCGGTTCCTGGTACCAGAGAAAAACCAAGAAAAAAAAAAACAAAAAAAACAAACTAGATCACTAACTGTTAGCAGAAAGATAAAATCACACACAGTGGCTCTCTTTTTTTTTTTTTTTTTCTGCTGTCTATCTACATCAAAATTTATTTTTACATGAAAATAAATAATAATAAAATATATGTGACTGCTTTTGAAAACTCTAAAAAGAGGCAATGCTATTAATGCTTTTGTTTGTTTTCATAGGATGTGTCTCCTGCAGATGCAAAAATATCTATTGAACAGAGAAGAGATGTTTCCCCTCTTTTATCTGAATTAAAAACAAAAGATATTAGCAAGAAATCAAAAAAATCAAGACATCTCACTCAAAAAGGTTAGTTACATAAAATTTAAATTATATTTGAATAATTTTGATGAAAGTATATATATATAAAATTGATGAAGATTAATACCTTGATAACAGTCTGATTTGGGGTAGAAGTTAGGAATTAGGAAAAACTGGTTAGAAGGAATTACACTGAACTGATAGTTCTGTTACCATGCAGTTATATCAGCATTGTACTTTAACAAATGTGTGAAGATATCAGATTAATCAACTGTGAATATAGTGTTGTTATAAAATGAATATATCCATGTATTTTCATGTTTTGGCCATCAATATTACTGGTTTATCTTTTCTTTATTATGTTTTTTTCTGATAAAATTTTATTCTGTAAGAAAAACATTATTTTCTTTATATTTGCTTTTAGGAATAATTGTAGTTATTTTTATAAAATCAGTTGAGAATCTTAGTGGTTTTCCCAGGAGATTCTCTTAAATTTTAAATCATGAGATATTTCTCTTTTTAAAAACTCATGGTGACCTCCAGTTGTGGTGGCACACGCCTGTAATCCCAGCACTCGGGAAGCTGAGCTAGGCGGATCCTTGCGAGGCCGGCCTGGGCTACAAAGTGAGCTCAAGGCCAGCCTGAACTGCACAGGGTGACCCTGTCTCAAAAAGATAAAAAACAAAGCAAAACAAAGCTAAAAACTCATGGTGGTATCCTTGCCCTTGTTTTAAATTAATTTTATGGGTATTCTTTTGATGTACATAATGATCACATTCATCATAGGGTATTTGTACCTGTACATAATATATCTGGATTCTTTTTATCCCTTTTTTATTTTCTCTTCCTGCATGACAGCTACTGAAATTCTGTTTCTCATTTGCCGGTGACTATGTACCCATCAGTTCTCCTGTTTTGTGTATTCCATAGCTCCATATCTTTTATTAAATGTGGTATGATTTTTATAAAACTTAAATTCTTAGGCTTATCAACAAAAATGTATGAAAGGAAAAATAATATTTCCATATTCCATATCACCCCCTCACTGTTCTTACTACCGCAAACAATTTAATTCAATAATTGTAACCAAATCTTGCAATAATTTTATGCCCTAATTTTATGCCTACTCAGATAAAATTATTATTCAAATTTAGATATTATCTACAAATATTTATGGTAAAAGATGGAGATTTAATTATCTTATAAATCTTCCCTAACACATACCCTTACATATTACCACCTTTATTTTCCCAATAGAATTATATCATCATTACTTGGGGGCTAATTCACATTTAGTGTTTTAACTGTGATTGAAAGTACTGTTTACAGGTTAGCCACACAATATGTTCAGAATATGTTTACTTTCTTACACCTTGTTTTTGTTGGAAAGTTATTTGAAAATCTCTCATAGTTAAACTACCACTAATATCAAGTATACACATTCTTAGAGGATATAATCCTGCTGGATCCCTTTATTTTACTATTAAGTTAACTATTCTGCTTTCTCTCACAGCCATTATCTTGACTTTTGTTTTCTACTGTAACATGAAGAATCCATCTGACTTTCTGCTGTGTTGGCACCATTGTTTCCAAGACTTCTATAATTTCATTCAACTTTTCTCACTGATTTTGTTAGGTTAAGTTTTCTCTATTCAATTTCATGTGCATGTTAAAAGTGACAATTTTTATTCTTCAACTCTTGGTATTTTTCTTATACTATTTTGGTTTTGAAGATACCTAATGTAATTTGTAATCATTCAAACTATCTTAACTCTACATTTCTATGCTATCAGATACATCCTTATTGTTATGTAGCCCTCAAAGTCTCCAGAACTGCTTTATATTATTCCTAAGGGTAACATTTGAGCCATTAAATACTAACTCCCATCTTCTCTAAACTCATCTCTTTCCAGCCACCATTGCACTTTCTGGTTATTTTACATATCTCATAGAAGTGGAGCCATGTAATACCGGTCCTGATGTGATTTACTTGTTTCACTTAGCACTGTATCTTCAAGGATATTTTATATTATAACATGAATCCGAATTTTCTTCCTTTCTAAGGTAGAATATTCTTATATTGTATACACTATTCATTTCTTATACATTCATTCTTTAATGGATATTTGGGTTGCTTCCATGAATAACATTTCTATGAACATGAATGTAAAACTATATCTTTGACACTTCCAGTTGTTTTGTGTATACTTAACTAAAATTAGAACTCCTGGATCATAGGATAATTCTTTTTGTTTTGCTATGTTTTTTGAGACAGTCTTAATTTTTTGCTCAGGCTATAAAAGCTATACTCTTACATTTCCACCAACAGTGCACAAGGGTATTAGGTTTTTTGTTTTTGTTTTTGTTTTTGTTTTGGTACCAGGAATCAAACTCAGGACCTTGCACCTGCGAGGCAGGCCCTTGTGTCACTGAACTATATCCCTGTCCTAGGTGTTTTACATCACGGCCAATACTCATAATTTTCTCTTTTATTTATTGTTAGCAATAAAAATAGGCGTTCTAATAGGTGAAAGGTGCTTTTCATTTTGGTTTTAATTTTTATTTCCCTAATTATTGGGGATATCAGTCATCATTGTCTTTTCATGTACTTCCTTGGCTATTTGGAAATATTATTTGGAGAAATGTACACACAGGTCCCTAAACCATTCTAAAATTTTTTGTTGGCCCTCACGTTGTTGGGTGGTTGGATTTATTTATGTATTGTGGTACATCAGCCTCTTACCAAATAAATGACTTGCAAATATCTCATCTCCTTTGTGGATTTTCTTTCCACTCTGTTGATAGTGTCTTTTTTCTTTTAGATTTGGATCAAGTCCAGACTTTTCATTCTTTTTTAGACTTTTTGTGTATGTGTGTGTGTGTGATACCAAGAAATCACAAAGAACACCAACATCATAGAGCTCTTCCACAATTTGGCATTTTTAGCTCACTGATTTGGTCCTCGATTTATTTTGGATTAATTTCTGAATGTATGTAAATTAAGATACTAAATTAGCGTTTTTATATTGTTACCTAGTTTTCCCTGAACTGTTTGTTGAGGAGATGCTACGTATTCATTAATACCTTGAAACTCTTCCTGAAATTAATTTGACAATGTATGACATAGTATATATCTAGGTTCTCTATATTGGTCTATGTGTTAATTACTTTCCTGTTGTTTCTGAGACAAAATATTGATGCCCAAAATTAAATAAGGAAAGATTTATTTAGCTCACAGTTTGTGGAGTTTCAATCTGTATCAACTGGCTCCAAGACAGGGTGGCATGGCTGAGGGGCAACAGTTCAAGGCAGCAGAAGACAGCAAAAGCAATAAGAGCAAAAAAGGTGGAGAGCAAGCCTCTTTTCCTCCCTTACATTGTATGCTGGCTACCTGCCATTGGGTGGGTGCAGCACACACTATATCCCTGCCTTTCTCTTGCATAGGCTCAGGATGTTTACAAAGAGAGGACCATGGCTCCCTGCTGAGTTACTTAGGTAACCTTCTAAACTTCTCAAATTGACACAGTGAACAACATCCTAGAGCAGTAAGAGCATGTCCTCTACACCCTAGAACATAGAATGCTGAGTTACTTAGCTTAGCTTCTAAACTTCTCAGATTGACACAGTGAATAGACCGTAATGGTGTACCTGTATAATGTTATAATATATACTTTTTAAAACTTAATTGATATATAAAAACCTAAAAATTGTACCATATAACATTACATACCATGTAGTGTTTCAATATATGTACACACTATGTAATGTTTAAATTAGACTAAACACACATATCTCTTCAAATATTAATCATTTCTCTATGGTGAAAACTTTGAAAGTACTTTTCTATAACTTTTTAAAATGTAAAAGTAATTTTTGAAATGTAAACATTATTATTGTGTTCTAGTCATCCTGCCGTGCAGTAGCATATGGTAACTTCTTGTTCTTAGCTACTATGACTACATGTCCTTTGTTCAAACTGTCCCTATCCTCCACCCTGCCTCACTGTCCATGGTGTCTCCTAGCCATCTTTCCATGCTTAACTTTATAAAATTTTGGGGCTGGGGATTCAGCTCAGAGGCACAGCACCTACTTGGCAAGCGTGAGGTTGTGAATTTGATTCCCAGTACCAGAAAACAAACAAACAAACAAATAAATAAATAAATAAAATTTAATTTTTAGATTACACATGTTAACACAGTCAGGTGGTACTTGTCTTTCTGCAACCAGGGTTATTTCACATAACACAATGATTTCCAGTTCCACTTCTTTTTTTTATTTTAAAAAATAAAAGAAGGAAAACATATTAACAAACAGACATCCATTTACAAAATACCATAAGAACAATACAAACAAAACAGAGCTACAGACAAAGTTGTAGAAAATTAACCATGGTTGTATATTACTTATTGATCCAGTTTCATTTCTCTTGTTGCAAATTACAGGGTTCAATCACTTTTTATGGCTGAATGGTATTCAACTTTTTTTTTTTTTTTTTTTTTTTCCGGTACTGGGAACCGAACTCATGACCTTGTGCTTGTCAGGCAGGCACTGTGCCACTGAGCTAAATCCCCAGCCCCTCAACTTTGAATATGTACATTTTGTTGATCCATCATCTCTTGATAGTCACTTAAATTGTATATATTTCTTGGACATTGATAAGAGTAATGCAATGAACATGGGAGTACAGGCATCCCCTTGACATACTGACTTTGTTTCCTTTAGATTTGTACCCAAAAATGAAGTTACTGGATCATATGACAGTTCTATTTTCAATTTTCAAGAACCTCCATACCATTCTATATAATGCCTGTACTAATGTACATTTCCAATCACAGTATGAAAAGATTTCCTTTTGACCACATACAGTGCAGTACTTGTTACTTTTAGATTTCTTTTTTTGTAAAACTAATTCTGACAAGAGAGGTTATATCTCATTCCAACTTTGATCTGCATTTCTCTGATGATTAATGGTCCTGAGCATTTTATTGTATACCTGCTGACTGTTTGCATGTTTTCTTTTGAGAAATGTCTATTGCCTATTTTTAAATTAAGTTTATGTTTTCTTTGTTGTTGAGTTTTTGATCTTTTTATGCATGTTAATCCTTTGTCAGATGTATAAATTGCATTAATTTTCTCCAGTTGTAGGTTGAAGACTTTTTTCCCTCTGTGTAAAAGATGATTTTTATTTGAGTATAATCCTATTTATCTCTTCTCATCTATTTTTGTTTTCTGTGGGCTATGGGATTTTCTTCATAAAGTCTTTGTTCATTTTAAGGAAATGAGCAAATTTCCTAAAGAAATTTTCCTATCTTTTCAATGGTTTTGCTGTTTCAGACCTTCCATTTAGGTATTTAATCCAATTTGTTTTAAATTTAACAGGAAAGAGATAGGAGTCTGATTTTATTCATTTACATGTAAATCTCCAATTTCTCAAAACCACTTTTTAAAAAGATTCTTCATTCCCCAATGTGCATTCTCAGCATCTTTGTCAGAAATTCATTTGTTAAAGATGGATGCATTTACCTCTACATTTTCTATTCTGCTATTTTAGTATTTGTATATTTTTCCCAATAACTTGCTCTTTTGATGTCCACAGTTTTGTTGTATATTTTAAATGCCAGTAGTATAATGCCTTCTATTTTGTTATTTTTACTCAAAATCCTTTGATCATTCAGGGATTGCACTGGATTTGTAATTTCTTGAGCTGGAATAGGACTTGTACATAGTTACTGGTCTGCGCTTGGTAACTGGAATTATTGAGTAATTCTACCTAGCTCTGGGCAATCACCATGGATGTATCAGGTCCAGACTGTATACACTTATGCCACCCACAGAGTTATATCCACAGAACACAGCACCAGACTACAGTATAGTCAGGGACCTGATGGCAATGGGATGCTGAGATAGGCTTTTATGTGGCCCAACAAGTGAAACAGGCCACAAGTGATGCTGGCTAGAATTCCAGTCCAACCCTTGTTTAATTCAAACCCAGGCTTTGCATGTTTCCATAATGCTAAAGCTTTTCCAGAGGCACCTGGGTGTGGAGGCCGACAGTATTTCTCCAGTGTTAGGTTTCATCACCCAGCACGAAGCTTTATGACAAAATTTTCTGCTTTTTGCCCCATCCTGCCTCAAAGTGAATGAGATGTTGCACCACATTGTTTTGCCTGAATTGGGCTCAAGTTAAGTTAGCTTACTCCTCAACCTCACAGTCATAGGAATATCCAGTCTTGGAAGGAGGGTAGATATAACTCAGGGCCACTCCAAGACTAGCACAAAGATCTCCATGTGATGCTGTGACTATCTAAAGGCTCTGACCATGAATGAGCTCGACCAAACATACAGGGCCTTTAGCTTCTCTTTGGGCACTGCATCTCATCATTTGTAGCCCGGCATTGAACTTCAAGCAAAGCTTTCTGCTAATTTTGGTACCCTTCTCACTGGTAGGTGGATTGTTGCTCCTGCTTTACCACTGCACGTTGGAAGATATGGGTAAATGCAGTCATTCTATTGGCCAGTGGTTATTCCAGCTAACTCCTTGGGTATTGGCCAAGTACTAGGGGTGATGGAGCTCTGCTCCACAATATGTTTCACCATGATGGGCTTGGTACTAGGTTTCAAGTCAGATGTTTGGCTTAATTCTCTCTGTCTTCCTCAAGCAAAAATGTATGTCTTTCCACACTGGACTGTTTAGAGTTGGTGGAGGAATGACATAGTCAATTATTTTCTTTCTGCTTCATTCATTACCTCTTTCATTATTCTAAAAGCAGACACTATAGTCTACTGCCTGATTTGCTTAACTCTTCAAAGGTAACTTGGTCCATGAATAACTGTTGAGCTTGACATGCCTATGGGGAGGTTATCATAAGAGAGGGTTACTCCACCAGTTTTTTTGTTTTGTTTTGTTTTGTTTTTTGTTTTTTGTTTTTTGTTTTTTTTGGCTCTACCGTAAACTGTTTTGATTACTGTAGTTTTGAAGTAAGTTTTAAAATCAGGATATGGGAGTGTGGCCCGGACTCATACCACCGCGATTCCCAGCCGAAAAGCGC
>NW_004955423.1:18543476-18559785 GCF_000276665.1 Chinchilla lanigera
TAAAATAAAAAAAATAAAATAAAATAAAATAAAATCAGGATATGTATGATCTCTAACTTTGATCATCTTTTCCACAAGTTTTTCTCTTTGGGTTTGTTGAGAGCTCTGTACAAATTTTAGAATGAATTTTTCTACTTCTACTAAATATATCAATGGGGCCTTTGATAGGAACTGCACAGAATTTGTAGGTCACACTAGGTAGCATCTTAACAATATTGTTTTCTAATACATGAAATCAGTTTTTCCTTTTATTTATGTTCTGTTTAATTTCAGTCAGCAAACTATTGTAGTTTTTAATGTACCTATCTTTTACCTCTTTGGTTAAGTTTACTCCTAAGTATTTTAATCTTTTTTACAGTGTTGGGGATGCAGAGTGTGTCCTAATTTCTTTTTTGGATTTTTCATTGTTAATATATAAAAATATAATTAGTAATTATGGGTTGGTTTAATATTCTGTAACTTTGCTGAGCTACTTTATTCTGTATGTGTGCATGTGTAAATATGTATGTGAGTGTGTAAAATCATTAGTTTTAAACAAAGATCATTTTCTCTCTTAACACATACGTTAATTTTCCTATTTGCGTGTGTTTTTCTTTTTCTTATCTTTTTACTTTATTACTTGGGCTAGAATTTCCTGTACTATATTAAATAAAAATGGTAAAAACTAGTCTTCTTCTATTCCAAATCTCAACCTTAAAAATTTAATCTCTTAAAATTGAAAATGACCTTGTCTGTAGATTTTGTTTCATATGTGGCCTTTCTGAGGTAGCTTCCTTCTTTTTCTAATATGCAGTGATTTTAACTTAAGAGTATTGAATTTTATCAAAAAATTTTCTGCATCTATCAAGATGAACATACCCTACTTTAGCTCTCATTCTATTAACACGATGTATTATATTGATTTAGTTCCATATGGTGCAACATCTCTACTTTCCAAAGTAAATCCCCCTTGGTTATGCTGTGTATTCCTTTTAATATGCTGTTACATTCAGCTTATTGACATTTTGTTTTTGGATTGTGAATTAATATTCATAAAGGATATCAGTGTATAGCTTTCTTGTAGTGTGTTTAAATTTGTTATCAAGGTAATATGACTGCATAGAAGGAATTAGCAGATAGTTCATCCTCTTCAACACTCTGGAAGAGTTTTAGAATTGGTTTACTTCTCTTTAATAATATTTGGTAAACTTCACTTGTGAAGCCGCCTGGTGCTGGACTTTTTCTTAGGATGTATATTAATCCATTTCATGTTGCTCTATCAAAATGCCTGGGGATAAGTACTGTATAAGTACAGACATTAATTTATATCGTGTTTCTGGTAGATAGACATTCCAAACAGCATACAAGTTAATTCAGTGTTACCTTTTCCTTTAGTTCTATCAATGTTTCCTTCAGTTATATTTGTATCTCTGAATATATATATACATATTTGTATATATACATATTTGTGTATATATATATATATATATATATATATATATATATGTATAAAATTTTCTTGGTGAGTGTCTTGGTTACTTTTCTCTCATTGCTGGGACAAAATACCTGGTGCCCAAAATTAAGGAAGGAAAAGTTTATTTCGCTTACAGTTTGTGGAGGTTTCAGTCCATACTTGGCAGGTTCCAAGGCAGAGTGGCACATGGCAGAGGGCTACAGCTCAGGGCAGCAGAACACAGCAAAAGTAACAAACACAAAAGGGAGGAATGGCGGCAAGCAGCCTCTTCCTCTCCCTTACATATGCAAACTACCCACCCCAGGGCGGGTGCAGCTCTCACACCCATAATCAATCAAATTCTAAAAGCCTGCCCCATGACCGCATGAGGCTTTGGGGGGACACACAGACACAAACCATAACAGTGAACTGATCATTTTCTCATTATATACTGTCCTTCTTTGTCTCTTTAACTAAAATCAAATAGTTTTAAGTGTTAATCTTATCTAAAATATATCCAGAAACTTCTTAAATAGTGTTTGATCAAATATCTTACTACCAAGTTAATAAGTAAGTTTACTATTACAGAAATTTTACCAAACATATGGAATTTTTGATCAATATTTTTTTTTCCTCTTTCAGCACTTTGATTACGTAGCGTTTCATTATTTTCTGGGCTCACATACCTACTCCTAGCTTTATTGGCCCTCCATCATATAGTATAAATCATCCTTCTCTTGCTATATACAAGACTCAATCCCATGTACTCTGTTTGACTTTTGATGGTTGATTACAGTATGTTTCATTATACTGTGTTTCAATGTTAACCTCATTATAATGTGTTACATTTTGAGTCTTACTTTGTTTATCTTCTTAAAATCTAAAGATGTTTCCTGATATTCCTTGTACATACATACACACACACACACACACACACACACACACACACACACACACAAAGACGTTGCTGTTCTTGGTTCACAGATGCAAAATCCACTCCATATTTCTATAAACATTAACACTGTGAAGACATGTTTAATTATAATTGGTTATTTTTCTATACACTGTATTCTTCAAACCTGTACATTTTTGATGTTCTTAATTTTTTTTAAAGAGAATAATAAAAAAGAGCAATAGCAAAACATCAACAACAAAGACAAAAACAAAACAAAGCAAAAATAATAAAATGATACAGGGTTTCAGAGCAAAATGGCAGGAATTAACAGTGGTTGTTATATTACATACTGTTATCTTCAACAAAGTTACTCAGATTACCAGATGTAAGAATGCAAGATTGAGCAAACCATTAAAGAGAATAAAAAATGAAAACAAGACATGTCCATTTTTGTTAGACTTATTTCTAATAATGCCAATAATCTTTGATTATTCACTATTATTTAAGAATACAATTTTGCTATAAACATGGACATGCAGCTATCACTGTAATATAATGTCTTTAACTATTTTGGGAAGTTACCTAAAAGAATAGCTAAGTCAAATGGAATAGCTAAGTCAAAATCTAAAATAGTTTTAGATTTTTGAAGAATCTCCATACTGGTTTCCATAGTGACTACCAGTTTGTGTCCGTACCAACAGTGTTGAAAGGTTCTTTCCCCCGACAGCCTTGCCAGCATGTTATTATTTGATTTTCTCATGACAACCATTATTTCAAGAGTAAGAAGAAATCATAGTATTATTTCAAATTAAACTTATCTAATGGCCAGTGATGACAAACATTTGTTCATGTATTTATTGGCCCTTTCATTTTTCTTCTGAGAAGTGTCTGTTCATTTCAGTTGCCAGTGTTTTGACTGGGTATTTTATTTTGGGGGAATCTAATTTTTAGTTCTTTATATAGTCTAGATATCAGTCCTCTGTCAGAAGGATAGGTGGCAACTTCTTTCTTGTTCTTTAAGTTTTTGCTTCACACTGTTGGCTATTTCCTTTGACTCTGCTACAAGGAAAGAAAAACTTGAGTCATTTGTAGGATAATGGATGTACTTTGAAGGCACAATATTAAATGAAATAAATCAGACACTCAAGCTTACTTGTTGTATAATTTATCTTATAGGAGAAAGCCAAATTGGCAACAAATTAAAGAGCAAAATAAAAGATAGATAATAGGAAACAGGAAGGTAGCTAGATATTTTGAAAAAAGGGAAAGGACTAAGAGATGAAGGGAGGAAGAGGGAGAGGAGGGGAAGAAGATGAAAAAGGAATTAATGTTCTGACTCCCCTCAGGGAATGTAATCATTGTGTTAGGCAAAGAGGTACTAATAAAAGTAAAATATTTTTAAATAGAAAGAACGAGATTCTGTAATATAAACAAGATTCTAAAATAATTTTGGAAAGTATGATTTTTCTCTGCAATGGTGATATTTACTATATTAAATGGTGTCCAGACTTTTATTTTGCTTCAAGAAATATTCATTTTTTTTCCACAATAATTTCTCAATGTTCTGCTGTGATATATGAGTAAGTGCCACTGTTCTCAGCAAAATTTGGTATGAAGATTCTATTTTATCAATGCTTATTTACTCAGGTAAGTCCTTCCCCATTGTGAGGATATATACTCACACACACACACACACACACACACACACAATAAACAGCATACCATCATGTTCTCTTTATTATTATGTTAAATATTTCATCAAAAATAAACCTTATCAAAGCTCATCATTTTTTATGTCATTTGCTCTGTCTCATAGATTTTATTATATTTCTTCAAACATATATTTAATATAAGGCTATATCCAGAAAATGTTCCTTAATCTTTTATTCCAGAGACAATTTTTACTTACTGTCATTTGGACAATAATTTGCCTGCTGAAAATTATTTAATGCCATAATTATATTTTCTACAATTAACTTTGTTCCCTTAATAATAAAGCGGAATATCTCGGCTTTATACAATCCATAGTATTTCATGTGTGGTGTTTTGGGCAACTTTCTCTTTGTCAAAATAGAAATCCTTTAAAAAACTAATCCAATTGTCTGCTGTTCTCTCTCATAATATCTGATAGTGCACTGTACCCAGATTATTTTTAAATAATTTTGAAAAATTAATTCTGTATTGTACCTAAAGAAGGTAGGTCAGATGGCAGCACATGAGTATGTGGTTAGGGATCAGTTTTTATTCTTTCTTTGTAAAAAGAACATTCATGGTTTTATCAATTCATTTTTTCCAGTTAGTATGTTTTGAGCACTTTTTGTGTGCTAGGGATACAATCTTATACAAGTCACGTACCTGTTCAGCAAATTTATAGTGGAATGTTTCTTAACATTTCTCAAATCATAATGTGTGTTGATAATAATAAAATCTGCATGGCACAGGAATGTAAACTGAATGATTTTAGAGAGCGTGGTAAAAATTTACTCTTTTACATAAATTTTGATAAGGAAAATATAGAATATATATATATATTAGGGAACATTTATGTATGGAAATACATGCACACATACAAAAACATGTATATACACATCCCTATGGATGTATATTTGTCCATGTAAGATTTTTCCAATATTTATAATAATCATCTGGAGTTTTATTCTGTCAATGTGAATTTCCATACCAAATTTTTCTTTCTTTTTACTTTTTTTGGCAGTGCTGGAAGTCCAGCCCAGGGCCTCACACATGCTCTACCACTGAGCTTCACCCCTAACCCATCACTTTTATTCACTTTTTGTAGTTCATGCTGGGGGTCAAACCCAAGTTCTTGTGCAAGCTAATCATGGACTGTACCACTGAACTTCATCTCCAGGCCCTTGATCAAATTTTATGTAGAACAAAACTATATACTATTTTGGATTATTACTTGTTAGAGATGATATCCTATATTTATTTTAAAAACTATATTTAATTTTATGATTTATAATTCTGCTTGAATTATAAAAATGTATACATGTACTAATTTGATACAACTAACTAAAGTTTTAAAAAGTGCCAACTATTCAATTCTATTGAATAGCAGCTGAGAAGTATTGAAATATGAGAACAAAATAGTATTGAATTTTGAACATGGAAGTCAACGGTGACCTTTATAAGAGCAAATTTAATAGATCTAAAGACAAGAACCATGCTGGAGAAGATTAAGAGCAAATTCAAGTAAAGAAGTAAAAGTATTGCCAATATTAACTGTTTGAGGAATTTTAAAGGATACAGTATTTATGTTCATAATAATTTTAGGACACAGAAAGAAAGAAATCTACCTTTTGAGTGTGAAAATCCTAAATTTTCATCCAAAGACATTTTAGTGCTATAAGTATATTTATACTTCAAAAATATGTTATATGCAAATTATAAAAGAACATCACTCTAAGTATATTTGAATAATGAGTCCCGGACCTACTGAAGTTTGCAGTGTGTAGAGCTCTATGTCATGGAGGAGAAGTCTGGCACAGGTAGTGGATTGGGCAATTAGTCCTTTCTTATTCTCAGTTAAAAGGAACCTGAGGCAGCAGTTATGGGTTAATATGTTTCAAAATGGCACCGTCTGCTAATAGGCACCTAATTCCAAGTAGGCCAGAAATCGCTTCATTAATCAGAGCGTGGATGTGAGCAATGATTGCCTAACAATATGGGTCGTCTCTCATAGGAGCTAACCTCTAGATACTATTTCTCTGGAGTACTGATTCTTAATTTTTTTTCCCTCTTTGGTAACAAATCCAAAACTGAAAAAATTAAGACTCTTACATAAATATCAAGTTACTCCATTTCTAAAAATCCACAAACCAATTTTATTTGTAACTTTAAGGGCGTCATGAACCCTTCCAAGCCTTATCTGAGGTCCTTACAAGATAAAAAGGAACTGCATAATTTAACTCTCACGCAAGATTTTATGCTTTCTTGCAATAAACAAGAGAAGTCTTCCCTGAGGTCTAATGTTTCTGATATTATCAGCTATACAATTTGTGATTTTTATGTCTTCATACCATGAGGAACTCCTAAGCAGTAGATATTGTATGAGATTCACTTGAGACATATAAGATGCTCAATAATTGTAAGAGAGCATTGCAATTTAATGGTATTTTCTTTTCTCTCTTAATTTTTATTAGTACAGGTTCTAGGGCATGACAGTCACATTCCTTGTGTGGAGTTGGTACATCCACCTAACACACTGTAGGTACTTTTTTCATCTCCTTTCCCTCTCCTGCCTTCCCTTCCCCTATCCCTGACTCCTTTCCCATTTGAGAAAGATCTGTTTCACTACTTCCCTTTATCTTTTGTTTTCCTCTTCATGTATAAGTTGGGTTTCTCATGTAAAAGAAATCATGTGGTATTTAAGCTTGTGTGTCTAACATACTTCACTTAACGTATGTGAATATATATAATATGAAAAGCAAACTTATCCTTGTAAGGTATCTTCCCCCTAGAAAATATAATATGTACAGCCATAACATATCATTTATTAATGTTTATATTATATATTTTCTAACCTCATATTGTTTCTTTTTTTGTCTTTTTTTTTTCTGGTGCTGGGAATTGAACTCACGACCTTGCACTTGCCAGGAAGGCTCTGTGCTGCTGAGCTGAATCCCCGGCCCCTAACCTTATATTGTTAATACAAGGTCATTTATAATAATTCATCAACTGGTGAATATTTCAATTTCTACATGGAAACATATTTTTCCAACCATTTTCTCACCAAGACATCTAATGCTGGCAGAAATTTTTAAACCATCGTCAGATAAACAAGTATGCTATTGAATTAAAGAGACATGGCTATTTGTACCATGGCTATGTTTTCCCATTTTAACCAGGAATGTGTCAGTGTCTGAAGTCCTGCTATGGAACAGTGTCTCCATACCTTGCACATGTCCCCGCTGAATAATATATTACATGGTAACACAAGTTGTGTGCCAATCTCATTACCTCTCATCTATGTGTGAGTTTAACAAGATTGGACTGTCAAATCAGACTCACATGAATCAGACATCTTACCTCAGCTTCAAAGTTTAAAAATAATTGAAAGGATACACTCAAAGGACTGAAATGAGGTAGGTTGTGACCTAGAACATCAGGTTTAACTCACAGATACTTAACTGTCTACAGTATGAAATATTTCTATTGTAGATTCCAGAAAATTGTTTAATTTATGTGGAGTTCTGCAGGGAGTGTACCTCATAGACTGTGGAGTTTATTTAATGTAAGCAACCCTTTAGCTAGGGACCATCCTGCTAATGGTATTTAATAGATAAGGTCTGCTCCTCCTAGAAAATACCATTTGTCTATCATTTGTCATTTTCTGGAGTTCAGTTGACATGGCAATTAAATTAGATCAGTTACCTTCCTTCCTTTCCCAAGGGATATCCACCTTACAAACAAAATGAATAGATCACTCTCTGGCTACTTTAACCCCTTCCTCCTACGCTTCCAATGTATTTTTAAAGTTAGAGAGTATTTTGTTACACTTAATTTATTTTTACTAAATTCTAATTTATTACTGCAGAAATATTTGATTACTTCCAAGCATTCAAAATCAAACAGTAAAACAAGGTATAAAAACTTCTGCCCTTGTGCTCATCCACTTGTGCAATAACGATATTACTTATCTCAGGAGAATTGTTGTAAGAATCAGAAATAAAAAGAAATTTTCTTGTACCTATTTGTAACTTCTAAATAAGGATAGGTATCATCTTATTGATGTTATTGAATAAGTCTGTTAGGTCAGTTACATGATGTCTTAGATGCTATTGTTTTTGTTATAAATAGTATCTAAAATGCTTGATTTATTAATTAGCAATATGTCAATAAAAGGTAGATCTATCATCTTTATGCTAAAGATATTATTCCATTTGGCATTTGTTTTACTTTGCCCAAGCAAGTAATTAAGTTTTTCTTCATGAAAATGATAGGTAATTTTGGATCAGAACTTTAAAAGTAATGTACTTCACGAATGGCTAGTCTATCCTATTAATAAAGGTTTTACTATTAGAAATTAAACATACAAACTTTACAAGAACTTAAAAATATGTGTTATGTTAATGCTTTTAATATTCTGTCAAAAGTATGGCTGAAGGTGGGCCAAAAATCTACATTTATTTCAAAACACCATTTGTGTCTCAGACACAGTTCTCAAGAAGTAAATTCAAATCTTTCACAGAAAGTGCCAGCTGTTACCCAGAAGACATTTCTGAGGACATTTTCTATTCAGAATATGAGGTCACAGGGTTAATTATTTGAGGGTCATTATATCAAAGTGCCTGTGATCAGATTTATACAATCTTCAGTTATTTTCCTCCATTACATGGTTTGTCTCACTCCGGTTCCACTTATGAGTCTGAAATGAAGACAAAAGAGATTTTCTGGTTTCCACTGAAACACATTACATTTTCTGCCTCCAACATTTTTCTTCCAAAGTCACCCAGTTTATCCTATCTTGCTGATTTCAACTCACTTGTCTTTACGCAATTTTAACAATGCTTTTTCCTTTCCCGTTCTCCGAAAATTGTTTGCTAGAATGAGTGAATTTTTGTGCCGGTTATAAAATACCATCAACCAAATTACTGATAGAGCTTCCCCATGCATCTACACCTAGACATCTCTGCTAAGGTTTTAAGTTAAAATGAAATAAACAAAAATATATTTTTTTTTCCTATGCACATGACAGTTCAGATTGCTTTAATTTTAATGCCTTTTCTGACAGGAACAAAGAGGAAGAAGGTAAAATTCAAATGAGACTAATTTGGATGTATTTTAAAATTCCGAACACCAGTGCCTGTATTCCACGTGCTCCCCTGCAGCGACTGCTTCCCGTTCAGTTAGGTAGGAGTTATGAGCACAGTCTTTCCACTTGACTTTAGGCAAAAGAGGAAGTTATCACTGTGGAGTGAAAGCAATTAAGAGAATCATTCTATTTCTCTGCTTTGTAGATCTGGGAGGAAACATGTCCCGTTATTATAGCTGGAAGGTCCTCATGACCCACATTGTTCTCAGATGAAAAATAGATAGATTTTCCTTGTGCTAAGCTATTTAGATTTCAGGGTTTATCTATGACAGAAGTTAGAATTAAAAATGTTGACAAATACAGACCTTAGGACCACAACAACAACAGCAAAAGGCCCTTAAAATATGGTGGCATCTAAGGAACCAACTGTAGGAAATGATTAACTGGGATCAGAAGCTGGAAAGCTGGCAAGTCAAGATATGTTAATAGTGAAATGCTGCCGTGCGACTCCTTCACGGGTAAATATGAGCCTACTGATGTATGGCTCTAAGGAAAGAAGGTGGAAGGTGGGATGTCGATTATGTGCCGGTTGTATTTCACGGTATTTGGCAGATTACCTCATGGAAGAAGAAGAGTTTCAGAAAGTAACCAGTTTGCAAGGCAAACAAGAGGAGAACAGAGCATTCCAAAATCAAGATCTTGCACGTTTGAAAAAGCTGGCAGCTACAAAATTACAAGTAGTAAAGCATTAAATTTAACAAAGCTTTGAGACAAAGACCAAAACTTCAGCGTTAAAAGTGATGACTCAATCACAGTTTAAGTGTGTGGACTTCCCTTTATCCTTGGTAGCTTCAGAGAAGCTTCCAGCAAATTTCTAGAGTGAGTTATGGGCATAAAACAAGTAAAGAAAAAATAAAAGACTGTATCGCTACATCCACTCCTCAAGAATTTTGAGTATGATTTCTGGCACATGGGAGCTGGGCCAGCACTTGGAAGGCTGAGGCAGGAGGATTATTGCAAGTTGGAGTCCAGGCAGGGCTACATAGCAACTTGACGGCCAGCCTGAACAACATAGCTAGATCCTATTTCAAAAAAAACAAATAAATCGATAATAATAATAATAATAATAATAATAATAATAATAATAATAACCGGGACAGGAAACTGACAGAAGAAACTGTATCAAATGTTTTATGATCAGGAAGAGGGACAAAAGGATCTTTGGTGACCTTTGGTGATTTCACTTGTTATATTTTACTGTTTTTCTACATTTCCTAGCTTCCCTTAAATGTGGTTGGTTCCATATCTGCAGTTATAAGGGAATGGTATTAGCAGAGACTCTCAGACTAAATTACTTTCGATGATTGAGGACTTGAGTACATACTTGAGTTTCTTATCTTCAACAATAAGTCATACAAAGAGGCACCATTTGAAGCTTTCAAGGCAGCCAATTTGCCAATCTTTAACCTGACATACAGCCAAGGAAGGGAATAATAACAAAAAAAAAAAAATAAGAAGGAAAACCTGTAGTAGACAGAAGAACTACTCAGAGAGGGCAGAAACATGGACGAATTTAGGAAGCACTTATACTCGACTCTGGGAGAACATATCCTGTGTATGCAGCCTATGTTCACCCCATTAGTAGCTGGCTTTCCTTATTCCAACTTTATATATTCAGTATGTATGTGTTTGCACTGGGTAGACAGCAGATGGCTTATCTTTTAATTTATGTCTCTGTATAAAAATTATTCAAAACTGACTGAAAAACAGTGTACACATCTGCAGATTCTTCCCTTAATAGCATTTCACTTGTATACCTTCCAAGTATGTTTTCTATTTGAAAAAAGGGATCGAAGGATCTCTGGTGATCTGTGGCACTGATTTTGTGATTATAAATATGCTACTTGTTTCTTTCTATTTCCCAGTTTAAATATGATTGGGTCAGTATGATTTAGTTCTGCCCAGTAGATTGTGACTTGAAGTAAGTGTGTCACTTGTGAACCACATCATTTACACACTCAATTTCTCACAGGTATACAAGCAAATTTTCTAGAGGCTGCATAATATATGATGATGGCATCACTTTGTTATTTACGTGTGTTGAATTTATTTGTACCATGTGAACATTTTAAAATCATTTTAATTTATAATATATATATAAAGAGATATAATTTGCACAAATATTCAACAATTGTTATAATTTATACATAGGTCCCAACACCAAGAATTTGAGAACTACTGGCTAATCTATTCTGAATACAGAATGAACCCTGCTTTCATGAGATTTATATTTCAAAACTAATAAAGTAAGAAGCAGAGCAATTTTAAGAGGTGCCAAGTGCCCTGAGTAAACCATAGAAATGTGATGGAAAGGGAAAGGACATTGGGGTGCAATTCCCTCTAAATGGCACAGCTTTCTCTACAGGTGACTATTGCTTTACAAATGTAAAGACCATACATGAAGAAATAACAATTCTATGGTGAAATGAAAAATCTGTTATAGGGAACAATAACTCAGGCAAAGGAAACAAAAGAAGTCACAACTTGCGAACAACAACCTGGCGTAATAAGCAAAGAATGTGAAGTCTAGATAAACTTGTAAGAAATTTATAAACCAAAGTGACTTATCAACCAAAGCAATTTACCTATCAGAAGCTGAGCCTATACTTTTTTAGTTCTCTATATTCATACATACTGATACTTTCTTAAAATATGAAACTTTTATCTGCATTCATATAAAAATTATATTTATAGCTCCTGACATAAATAAATTTAAAACAAAATAACACTATTGAAATTAGTTAGAAAAAAATAATTGGTCATATACAGGAGAACCTCAGTGAAATTAACTATTGACTGGTCATCTTAAACAAGCCAAGAAAGTAGTGGAATATCATATTCAAAGCATTGAAAGCAAGAGGGAAACTAAAAATTAAGAATAATAAACCCACTGAAATTATCTTTCAGAAATGAATAATAGCATCTCCAGATACTGAAAGCAAAAAGATGTCAGTGCAAAAAGATGTGCTTTAGAATAAATATGAAATGAAGTTCCGAGGCTAAAAGAAAGTGACATAAAATAGTTTTTCAACTCCTCCAAAAAAGAAAAAATAATACTAATAGGGAAATGAAGGTAGCAATTATACAAGACAGTATAATTGCATATCCTTTTCTTCTTTATACTGACTTTAAAAGAACTAAATAAAACAACATGTACACATAATCATATTATTGATTTGACAATATAAATATATAATATACTTAGTAATAAAACTCATAGGGTGGAAGATAGAATATGCCAATATTAGAATAAGGTCATGGTATGAAATGGTAATTGAAATCCACAGAAAAAAATAGAATCAGAAATAGTAAGAAGGCTTATATATAAACTCTATTATATATATTTGTTTTTGTTTTCATTGGATGTTCTAGAGTAATGGTTATAAAAGTATATTCTTTGGGTTTTTTACATATATATGTATAAGTCATACATAGTTATGTAGACACCATGTATAGTTATATATAATATTTTATTTTTTCTTTTTATTTTAAAAACTTATTTTAGTTTTTTAATGAAAAACAAATATATATTTTATGCACATTGCATACAACATAATATAATGTATACCATAACATATGTGATGAATATATGCATTACATGTTCTGCATATATCTCTCTATATATATGCATATATATATGCAAAAAGTAGATAATAGCTTAAGGTTTCTATATTTTACTAGAATTATGTTAAGATAAATCTGCAAGAGATTTGGCAGGTTACAATGTGACTTTATCTCAAGCCTTGAGTAACCACTGAGAAAATATCAACCTATAATTAGACATTAAAGGAATTTAAATGTTGCCATAGTAAAAATTTACTTAAAATAAAACAATAGTGATAAAAGAGAACATAGGGGAAGAGACATGAGACATATAGGAAACAAAAAAAAATTTCAGGTTAAATCCAAATTATATCAAAATAAAATTAAATATAAATTGATATACATTCTAATCAAATTGCAAAGACTAGCAGATTAGATTTAAAAATGAAACATCCATGTGGATATTTCTAAAGCAAACATAGTTTAGATGTAAAATGTTATATAAATTGAAAGTAAAATGATAGAAAAAATGCAAGGCAAACAGTAATCCTGAGAGAACTGGAGCAGTTATGTTAATAACAGTCTAAAGATTGTAAAATAGCATGTTGCTAGAAATAGGAGGGACACTTCCCAATAACAAGAGACAGCACTTTAGGTGTATAGTACATCTATAGACATATATTCACTACAAGCTAGAAAAGGCAAAATGACAGGGCAAAATACGACAGAACTGATGGGGTAAATAGAGAATACAACCATAACAAAGTTTTCTTTCACTAAACCTCTTTTAATAAAATATTACAACTGGGCAGAAAGTTTATCAGCAACTAGAAGGCTTGACCAACAGTAAAAGAGCTGAACCTAGTCAATTACCAAACAAAAGGAGAATACACATTTTCCTCAAATATATGTAAACTATTTTGTAAAATAGAGCATAGAACAAGTATGAAAAAAGACAATGAATTTTAAAAGACTGATAATATATAAAGCATGTCTCAACATAAATTTTGGAAATTCACAAATATGTGGAAATGAAGTAACAACTACTTAAATATCCAGTAAGTAAAGATGTTGCAGTTAAAATAGTTTAGATTACAAAGCATATTTAAGTAAGTACAAAATAAGGAAAGAAATCATGAAAGAAAGAATTGAAGGCATTTATTGCTCCTTCTTGGGTCCTAGAGAAGTGAAACTAGAAATCAACAGCAAAAGAAACCAAAAATTAAAAACCCAGTAAATTGGTGTTACTTGTAGGAGAATGAGTGCATCCTGAACGCAAATTAGTAACAGAAATGTCAGATATAGAAGGTTAACTACTGCCTTCTTTTGTCTTGTATGAAAACCACCATAAAAACAAATTGAAGCATAAAATAAGGGAGGTAGGACACCAAGTAGCAGACATTTTTAATATGGGGTGGGGATCATGGTAAGAAAGGAGAAAGGAGGACAGGGGTGAAAGGGAATCAAAAATAATCAATGTGGATGGATGGATGGATAGATAGATAGATAGATAGATAGATAGATAGATAGATAGATAGATAAGGAGACAGCTAGATTCCCCAAAGCAAATGTAACTATTATTTATTACAAACATACACCAGTACACAGGAAAATATAGTGAGATACAAATAAAAGGAAAAAAAATGGGCTCCACTAAAGCAATGTAAAGGAATTTTTTATATCTGTAAACTTCTACATTTAAAGTGAAGAAGCATTTAAAATAGATAACCTAATCTTCGTATTTAAGAACTAGCAAAGTAGAGAAATTTAAACATAATACAAACATAGAGTGGATAATGAAGGTCACAGCAGATATGAAAGAGTAAATTAAATAACACTGTATGTGGAAAATCACCATGACCACGTTTATTCTTTGAAAGGTTCATAAAACTGATGATCTTTAAATTGTGTGCATTATAAGAGAGAGACTGAGAGAAAAATTACTGCAGTCAGAAAACAGGGGGCGTTACTACTAAACCTACTGAAATAGACTACAGTGGGGGACCATGAGCAATATGCCAGCAAATTAAATGTTAGATGAAATGAACAAAGGCATAAAACATAACCAATCTACCCAAATTGATTTCAGAAGAAATAGAAAATCTGAACAACCATATTAACCAACAATTACATTAATTAGATATTTTTCACCAGAAAAAAAAAAATGCCCAGGCTCATGTGGTATATTAGTTTCCTGTAACTGCTGCAAAAATTACCACAAACATGGTTACGACATCAGAAAATTGTTCTATCGTGTTTCTGGAAACTATTCATTCAAAATCACTCTCACTGGTCGGAAAGAAGGACGTCCACCTGCCCACCTTCCTGCCGAAGTTCAAAAAGACTCTCTTCATTGTTGTTTTGAGTTCGAGTTGTCTATGCTCTTCTATTTTCTTGTCTATGTCATCTTTGCATATGCTGAACATTTCTTTCATTGTTTTTGTTTTGAGTTTCTGATAGCTGCCCCTGTTCCTACCTGTGCCTGGGACTGCATCACTTATTTCTCTACGCACGTCTTCACACGACCTTCTCTTCTGTGTGTGCATATAAACCCCTTCTTCCTTTTATAAAAATAGGAACATTTACGATAGATTTTAGAATAGCTTCAGATAATGCAGGATTATGTTATTTCAAGAACATTCATCACATTAACAAAGATTCTATTTCCAAAGCAGGTGACATTTATAGATTCCAATGATTAGAACCATATTTTTGGAGGGCATCATTTAAGTAATTATAGATGAACTTACTGGTGAGTTATACAAAACACTTAGGTAATTTTACCTACTTTTTACAAACTTTTAAATAGAGGAGGAAGAGGATGAGGATGAGAAAACACTTGGCAACACATCCTGTGCCAACAGTATTAACCCAATGCCAAGTTCAAACAGCAAAAGAAGTCTAAAGTCTAGCATCCTTGTGAACATCCGCACAGAATCCTCAAAGACGATCCTGGTGCTCAGAATGCTGTAATCAAGTAAAGAATTATGTTATAATCACTTTGAATTTATCGTAGAAATGCAAGGTCAATGTACCATCAAAAATTAATGTAACATACTGCATTAAGGAAATGGGGAAAATGCATGAACATCTCAATAGATGCAGTGAAAATTAGTTCATGATGATAAATGCAAGTATCTTTTCTTGATCCACACACTCAGAATAGAAGAAAATATTCCATTCTTACAGCAAACATCTACCAAAAATAAAGCACTGCAGTTAATATGATGCTTGATACAGTGATAGCAAGTGCTTTCCATGCATACTTACTCAACAGGAACACTCACTCCTGCTACTTCTGTTAAAAATTATACCAGTGATTCTGCTACTGCACTTAAGAAAGAGGAGAAAGAAATATATCCTAATTGCTATGGAAGAACAGAAATTCTATTTCCAGACATGGTGATGTTCATATAAAATGTTGGGAATCCACTGGACGCTATTAGAACTATTAAACAAATTTAGTAAACACTTAAGACACAAAATCAGTATTGAAAGTCTATTATATTTCTTTTTTTTTTTTTTTTTTTTTTGGTTTTTCTCTGGTACCGGGAACCGAACTCACGACCTTGCGCTTGCCAGGCAGGCGCTTTTGCCACTGAGC
>NW_004955423.1:18559885-18610113 GCF_000276665.1 Chinchilla lanigera
TTTTTCTCTGGTACCGGGAACCGAACTCACGACCTTGCGCTTGCCAGGCAGGCGCTTTTGCCACTGAGCTAAATCCCCAGCCCCTATTATATTTCTATATAATAGGAATGGACAAAAAATTTAAGGATGCAATTTCATGTATAGTGGCATCAAAAAATAAAATTCTCAGAAGTAAATTTAACAAAAAAAAAATACAAAACTTCTACACTGAGAATTAGTAGCAGCAGCAGCAACAAGAAAATATTCTGAAAGAAATGAAAGAGAATCAAAATAAATGAACTGGATATCTTGAATTGGATATCTTAAAATTATAAACATAGCAATACTACTCAGCAACCTAGAGACAAATGATTCCTATCAAAAGCCTAATTTTTTTTTCAGAAATGGAACTGTTATTCCTAAAATCCATATATAGAATTCAAAAAGAAAGAAAATGGGGAAAGAGGATTTAAAACAGAAGGGAGGGAGACAGGAAGGAAGGGGAAGAGATTAGAAAAAGAAGCTGTATTATGTATATGTACTCACTTCCCAAGGTGACGGTAAACTGCCTGTACTGCAAACATGTACTAATAAAACAATTACATTTCTTTAAAAAATCTATATATAGAATTCAACGCATTCCAAATGACTGAAACAGTCTTGGTAAAGAGAAATCATGTTTGAGAACACTTCCTGACGTCCAAACTTACTGTGAAGTCACAGTGATTATTAGCACAATGCAAAATTGGCATAAGGACATTTAGATCAATGCAGTATTTTTCCTGTAGTACCTACACAATTAAATGCGGGAAGAATAGTCTTGATTATTGTTGTTATCTAATGTACAGTGGTACCTTGGTTCACGCATAATTTGTTTGCAAGTAGTTTGGTTTACAAACGAAGCCTTTGGCAAAAATTTATTTCTGTTTGCCAACTCTGCATCCGGTAACAAAAACAGCTGCGGTCATTTTTCTTATGCAGACACAAACGTGGCCATTTTTTCAAAATAGTGAAACAAATTAAGTTCATGAACTGAGGTACATTCATTGTGTGTGTGTATATATATATAATGTGTATATATATATATGTAGCTATATGAATTATATATCAGTAAATACATTGTTTTTAAAACCCAAAAATAATAATGAGAAAAGGAATTGTTAAAGAATCACCTTTCATCAAAAAATAATTTGAAGGCATGAATTATTATCAAGTGTAAAGTTCCTACAATTTAGAAATTATTGTATCCTAGAGCACTCAGCTCTAACATATCATGAAGCAAAAAAAGAAGGGCAGATCAAGTATATTTCAGAGAGAAAAGATCAAGGAGGGGTTCATCATTAATGTATAATAAAAATAAAGTTTACTAAATATGTATTGGCTCAGGTCTACTCTAATAGCGTTTGTGAGCCCGAGAAAGGCTTTTGGTAAACTGCAAGTGTCTACCATATCAGGAGAGTGAGAATTTGTATATCTTAGACTGAAATAGATAACTGAGAAGAAACCAAAATTTAGGAATTTTTCCTACTGGCCAAACTTTTTACTCTAACTTAATTGCAGATTTGTACCATGAACAATTGTGAGGTTAAATAACTTGCTTAAACACACTTTCTGATATGCTGAGATGTGGCATTTCAGAAATCCAAGTAAACTTTGTTCCTGGTGTTTTAAACTTAACCATTACCCAATAGTCCTGACAGCTGTCCACCAAATGGTTCAAAATCAAAAGAATGGCAGAATCAAAGCATGGTTTCAGTGGAAATTGGACTACTAATATATGGGTAATCAGAGGGGTCCAAGGAAATATATGAATATCACCCCAAGATATCTGATGTACTAAGTGTGACCTTAAAAATGCGCTAACAGTTGCCCAAATTATACTTATTTTTTAAATGCTATGTATGGACAGACACGACATTGGTTTAAATCTTTTTTTTTTATCTAAAATAATCAGACAAATAGCATTCATCACAGAGTAGATAAAGGGAAGCTAGATAAAAGGAAGAATCAAAAAATTGAAGAAATGATCACACTATGGTTAATTTCCTAGAATAATGCAATTCAGACATTATATGATTATAATAAGTACTGTCCAGGTATGTAAATCTTCACAGGCAGAAATAGGTTAGTGGTTGCACCAGGCTGGGGAAGCACTGATACTCAGAGGATGGTATATAAGTCTAGAGGTAGGAGAGTTCTGTTAGGGGTGATGGAAATATTCTAAATCCAGTTTGTGGTGATGCTTATGACTGCAAAACACTTGTCAGTATACAAGAAGCATTGCATTGTACACTGCGGTGGTTTAGTGGTGAATTCTTATTGTACATGAAGCATACGTGAATAAGTATGTTGAAAAAAATCACACATAGACAGTTTTAAAGGATGATAGATGTAAAAACAGGGGCTGTTTCTTTGAGAGGTGGCTGCCATCCACAGGAGCAAAGCATTGCAATGGAAACATCTATTTGTAAGCAACCTTATCATTTGATAATCAGAAAGCAAATGTTTAAGTAATTTACATAATAATATGAAAGGTACTTATAATTTGTGTTTGTATGTTTTGCTGTTTATGAGGCTTTAGTTTTAATTTTGAAAATTGGATAGGGTTTGGGGTTAATGTGTATTGCATTACAGTTTTGCTGTATAAAATGTAGACAAACTCCAGTATAGAATTTTTTCACAGCATGGCTGATTTTTAGAAATGGATTAGTGATGTTGAATGGTAGAGATAATTTCTCTGCAACTCTGCAACTTTGTAACCTATGGTAATTATTCCCTGATATTGCTCTGTTCCATGTGAAATGTGAGCTTTTTGGTGAATTTTATTCTTTATTAAGATAATCTTGAATCATGATTTAAATAATCCATTTATAACATAGTATGAGTGCATGTGTGATGGTGTTACTGAAACCGTTTTTGTTGTTACTAATGAAATAGTATGAAAATGGCAACTATGTCACTATAATTTCAATGACGTTTTTATGTCAAACAAGCAAACTCAGATAACATTATAGAAATTAATGCCACTGGTCTCTTTCTCACATTCCCTTTTTAAAAACAATAATTAAGTTTATTGGTACAATTTAGGCATATACAATGATCACATTCATCACAGAGAGCTTGCACCTGTACATGATACACCTTGCTTTTTTTTCCCCTCCCTTTTCCCTCCCCTTCTTTCAAACTCTTTTCCCCTTGTTTACAAAGCTTTGTTTCCATTTTATCCCTCTTTTCTCATTTTTTTACTTTTCCTTGATTCCCTTTCATTCTCTCCTTCCCACCTTTTCTTGGATTTGCAAATGACAGTCTGCCTTGAAGTCTGCTGGCACTAAGATGCTGTTCAGGTGTCCTGAGGACCTCCTTCTGAGCATTCAGAACATAGCTGCACTGATTTTAAATAGGCTTAGACCACTTGTTCTTTAAAGATGGTTCATAAGTCTGTAATGCATTGAGAAAAACCAAATGAGTGGTGTTGACCACAAATGATTTTGGTTTCTGGATTTCTAAAAGATTTACATGGCATTTAAAACTTAAGACAACTGAAAATAAATTGACTATGATATGATCCAGTTGTATCCTCTTAAACAGGTAAGAATATATAAAGTACAAATAAAAGGACAATTGCTTTTTAGCAAAGATTTGTTTTTATAGGTAAATGATATTTGAAATAAATCATTATTGTATCTCATGTCAAAAAATTAAATGTGTAGAAATTATGAGTGGAAATACAAGGATTTTTCCTTTACATCTCATCTAATATTATTAATAATGTTGATAGTTTCTTCAGTTTTACTTCAGAAATATTAGTAATCATGTACATGGAAATAAATACTATTTGATCAAAAAGATATCTTAAGAATAAAATATTTTAAAATAATATTTTAATAATGGAATTTTAAAGCATAAGGAATTTATGTATGACATTGAATTATGAAATATTAATTTATAGACTTGAATATCAAAACTACTGCAAAAACAGAAATGCATGTGAAATATTTAACCTGGTTCACCAATACTTTTGATCCTGTTTTCCTTAGCAAGTGGGATTACTGTAAACTGGTCCATCATCCAAATGCTCACCACTGACTTTGACTGCTATTTTTCCCAAGTATGTCATCTATTATTAGCAAGCTTTACAGCTTTATCCCTAAAATATATGTTAATGCTTTCCAAATCTTTGCAATTCCATTGCTTTTATACTGGACATCATGTTTTATCCAAACTTCTGCAGTAGTTTTCAAATGGTGTCTCTTTCTCATTGCTCATTTTTAGATTTTTATTTTTATTAGTGCATGTGTGCACTGCATGCTGTTTACACACCTTATGTAGAGTTGGTCAATATACATAACACATCTTCATTCTTCCATTCTCTTTTGCTCTCCTCCCTCCCCCCACCTTCCATCTCTTGATTCCCTTCCCAGTTGAGAAAGACCCATCTCTCTATTTCCTGTTATCTTTTATTTCCTCTTTATTTATGGTTTGAGTTTCTCATGTAAGAGAAACCATGCAATATTTAATTTGTGCCTGATTTATGTCACTTGACATTACGTCCAGTGCATTCATTTTCCTACAAATGACTCGTTTGTCTTTCTTTATGGCCGGTAGTGCTCTGCTCTGTAAGCACTACAGTCTCCCTTCTTATACTCTTGTGGTGTACATTCAAATCTATTCTTTTCATGGTAAAATCATATAACATATAACTTCCCTGCCTAAATGGATCCAAATCACACAATGAAATCTCAACTCTTTTCCATCACCTCCAGTTCTTCACAGATCTAGCCCTTGCAGGATCGATCTGAATAAACCTAACACCACTTTCATCTTGATTGCTGGACTCCATATGGGTTTTCCATTATTCTTAGAAGGCTCAAGTGCTACTACCTTCTGTCCTTAAAGTAGCTTGTATCTTCTCATGGAATATTCACTTTCCTCATTTCCTAACCAGTTATTCCTTCTTGTCTTTCTGGTCTAAAATTAAAATTTCCTTTTAGAAGTCTTTCCTTTTCACCTAGTCTAATCACTAGAAGCTCTCAGTGGCATTTTACTTTGACTAATATTCATCACAGCACTAAGCATTATTTGATATTTTCTTGTTTATTATCTTTTTTCCCACTAGAAATTCCATGAGACATAGAACCATTCTTTTCTTCACAACTACCTTATATTACTTGCCTAGAAAAATGCCTTACACACAGCAAATATTTAATTATATATATGCTTTCACATATATTTATCTAACTGTAATATGTAGGAAGGAGAACATTTTTACTAAAGTAAGATCAGTAGTATGCATAAAAACCAAATGATTCTCAAATCAAAAGAAGAAAAACTTTACAGGAAAAGGAAAACAAAGAAGTGCAAAGAGTTTGAATAATGACTTTTGGATTTTTATTATTGAGTATCAATCATACTTACAAACTAAGAATTTGTATGAATGATGGGGAATAGATAAATTAATAGATTAATAAATGAATCAAAATGATTTTAGGCAAATAGATGTTATGTTGTTTTTCACTGAGATCATATGTAATTTAAAGTTGATGCCATTGGGGGAAATTGGTATTTGTTACATTAATAAAATATAGAGGTTGAAATTTGAGACCTGAATCTAAATAAATGCTCATGTATTTTCAAATATAGTAAGGATATTATCTAACATGACTTAAAATAGAAGAGTCATTAATGCATTAGGTGGAGTTAAAGTTGAAAGGAAATAAAAATAATTTATGTATAAAAAAAAGGTAAATGAACTCTACTACAACTATAAGTAGCAATTATGACCTTGAATATCTGTTTTTGAATTGACTGTATATATACTCTGAAGGCTCTGCACACATTCTGACCCTTCTGTTTATTTCTACTTTGAAATGCGTATTACTTGGACTTGTCATAACCTAGGCCTTTTAGATGTTGATTTTGTAAATATTCCTTAAAGGGATTTCTCTAGAAATATTTAGCGCTTACCTGCTCTGGCCACTGCAGTTGTTGGAACTGCAGCTTTGAAATGTCTTTCGTTCTCTGCACATGGTAACTGAGTCATTAAAAGATAGAAAAGTTGAGGTGAAAGTAAGGAAACCTTTCTCCTCGTTATTCACATTCTAGATGCTAACTCAAGTAAGGTGGAAGGATGCATTTTGTGAGGCAAGTTCAACTTAGTACTTTTAGAATAAGAGTTGAGTTACAGAGTTGACACTGAATATAGACGCTTATCAAAAGGTTATTTAATGTACTAAAACAATATTAAAGAATATTTCATAATTCACATGTAATAATTTATAACCTCTTATTAAGAAGGCAAAAAAAAGAAAGAAAACCAAACCCAAAATCCTCTCCGTGCAATTGGACGCTGTGTCATCTTTAGGGGCAGGAGCGCATGTTAGATACGAACATTTTCCTTGCAATGGAGTTTCTTTTTGTAAGCACGGAGGTTCTGGGGCCCTTTTATAACACATTTTGACTAAAACTCATTGACAGACACAGTAGAAATTCATGGATATATTATTTTGCTACTACAGATTGATTGGAAGTTTGTTATTCTTTTTCTTAGAAACATTAGGGAACAACCTAGCCACATTTTTATATGGGGAGGTTTTATATTTGTATGGTTTTTGCATACTAGTTATACTTTGCTCAATTTTTTCAAGCTGAGAAGCAGGAAGAATCGTTAATTTTATAGTCAGTGTTAGAGGGCCCCCGGTCAATACAGGATTTAATCAAGGGCTTTTGAGTATGCCTCTGTGCACTTGATTTTCCATCCTTCTTTCACCCTACATAGGTAGTTAGAAGCTACTTTATTATCTTATTTTCACACAACGTTAGGACTACTGTTTAAATGAATGGCCAAGTGATTGTTATTTCTAAGCTGACAATTCAAAGAACTAATTGCTTTAAAAACCAAGAAGATATTATATGAAAGAAGAGTGTTAAAGGAATTGTAGAAGTTATTTTCTCATACAACTCAATAAGTTTGTGTCCACAGTGATGTCAACCAGTGTTTAGAAAATGTGCATCACTGTATTTCTAGACAATTTCCCACAGAAGTCTGAGTCCACAATGCAGTACCAAGTGACCCCATGTCACCTTGTTCCTTTGTATTTGCACCATGACATGACAGTTTGCATTATCTTATCTCAGTGCCCTTCATATTCTAAGGTGATGCCGCTGATAGAATGTCTTGCCTTGTATATATGGACAAGTGACCTTTAGCCCATTTCACTGGAACTATATTTATTGTCAGTTCCCTAGTTCAAATATATAAATACCATTTGGGAACTTTTGTTATTGAACAATTTTTGCTGGTTGTCGGTCACTCCAAATCATATATATATAAAATCACCAGTCTACTTGCAGATTGGAACTTGTATGTGTGTGGAATTTGTGATTATTATCCTTGGCTTGTTCCTAGTGTAGATGTGTCATGAAAAACATCATCAATACAAAGCTGTTATCCACACAGCCTTTGTAATTGTACTTAGAGCTTACTTTGCAATTTCCTAGTCTAACATCATTGCTGTTTTAGCCAATAATATTCTTGACAAGATCTAAAAAAGACTTTTGATGCTATGAATAGGATTAAGACATAAGAGAGCCAAAGCAAAAGGCATGGGAAACTTCCACATTTTAGCAATTATAAATTGTACTACTATAAACATGGGTGCACATATATCGCTGTGATATAATGTTTTCAGATCTTCTGGGGAAATACCCAGAAGGGCAATAGCTAGGTTGAATGGGACCTCTAGATCAAGTTTTCTGAGGAATCTCCAAACTGATTTCCACAGTGGTTTCACCAGTCTGCATTCCCACTAGCAGTGGAGAAGGGTGCCTATTTCTCCACAGCCTCACCAGCATTTGTTATTGTTTGATTTCTTAATGCTAGCCATTCTTACTGGGGTGAGATGAAATCTCAGTGTTGTTTTAAGTTGCATTTCTCGAATGACTAACGATGTGGAACATTTTCTCATGTATTTATTTGCCATTTGTATTTCTTTATCTGAGAAGTGTGTATTCATCTCAGATGCCCATTTTTGGATTTTGTCCCTGAATTTGGGGGGCTGATGTTTTTTAATACTTTATATATTCTAGATAGAAGACCTTTGACTGAGGGACAGTCAGCTAAAATTTTTTTCCCAATTTGTGAGTTTTCTGTTTACTTTGCTGGTGATTTCTTTAGATGTGCAGAAACTTTTCAGTAGGATGAGATCCCAGTTGTTGATTCTTTCAAGTGTTTCACATGCAATTTGGTTTTTGTTCATGAACCGTCTGCCTTGTCTCACTAGTGTAAGAACCTGAAAGAGTGAATACAAATTAGGAGGTATGATAGACATTGTGAAATGAAAAGAAAATGCTCAAAAGTAAAGACCAGCTGGGGTGTGGGAAAAGAGAAAAGAAAGAAGGTGAAATTATATATGTATGTATATACAGGATAGCTAACATAGTTGTACTACTGACTTCTATCACTTTACTGAGAGGAACAGTTAATGATTACTTATTTGATCAATCTTGCATGTCTCTATTTGTTTTCCTGAGAAACCACCTTGAAGATATCAATACACAATACAACAACCATTGTTAATTTTCTACCACTGTAGGAATTCAGTATTGTAATTCAGTATTGCTTGTATTGATCTTATGTATTGTACCTGTAATTCAGTATTGCTTGTGTTGTCCTTATGCTATTTTGTAAATGGATGTCTGTTTGTTAATATGTTTTCCTTCTTTTACTTTTAAAATAAATTGAAAAAAAAAATGGCATGGGAAAAATAAACACAATTCTTCAGGTGAGGTTAAATAGAAGAATAAAATTAGATGAAGAAAAGCATTCATATCAAATATCTCAAACTGCTTTCATTAGTGCTTTGAATTTTCACTACAGAGATCTTTTATCTCACTGAGCCATTTATTCAAAGGTATGTCACTTGTGTATTATTTTTCGAATAAATCCCTCTTCTCTGCGTCAGTCATGTTGTGAGACTTTGGGCCCTCCTTGTTAAATACAAACTTCCTTTGAGAGAAAGCATCTCAAAGTACAATGTACATTTTTAAAGCTCTATTTTCATAAAAACAGAAACAAGCCAACAGGACAAACTACAGAGTCCTAAAGAAACCCACATATATATCCACCTAATGACAAAGACAAAGATAAATAATGGAGAAGGAATAAGTTGTTGAATGAATCATGTCAGGAAAACTGGATATAACTCATACACATGCAAAATATAAGTGTACTCCTACCTTTTACCATGTAGAAATTGAAGTCAAAGTGGAGCAGAGACTTAAAAATAGAGCTGGGGATGTAGCTCAGTGGTAGAGCACTCGCCTTTCACATTCCATCGCTACTAACTCAAAACAACAGAAAAGACTTATACCCGAAACCATAAAGTTCTTAGAGAAAACATAGGGAGAGACACACTGACATTGATCTCAGCAATGATTTTTTTTATTTGACACCAAAACACAGGCAACAGGAGCAAAAATAAACAGATGAGACTACATGAAATTAAATGTTTCTTCAATGCAAAGGAAATTATAGCAAAATGAAGAAGCAACCTGTGTAGTGGGGAAAAATATTTGTAAACCACTTATTGAAAAAGAGGGAAGGGGGAGGGAAGAAAAGAGGGGGACAAAAAGAGAAGTAGCTGTGTTTCATACACGTACCACCTTCTCACCATGAATCTGATTATGTACTGCAAAGATAAGCTAATAAAAACAAGTGCTTTTGAAAACTCATACAGTTCAATAGTAGGAAACCAAATAACCTAAGAAAAATGGATGAGGAATGAAGATATAGACATTTTGCCAAAAGAAGTATTCAAATCATTCTATAAGTTCTGAAGAAATAAGTACTAACATCTCCTACTGCAATTACAGATTTCTCTTTAATTCTGTCAGTTTTACTTGATGTGTTGTTTTCCATTATAAAGCACAAGAACGTTGTGGTTGTTATTTCTTCCCGATGAACCTACTTTTTATTGGATTTTCTCTTTTCTCAGACATTTTCAATCAAATATCATTGCATTTTATGTTTAATGTTTGCATTTTTTTTCATAATATGCATTTCATTTTTCTTTGTCTTTAAGTTAAAATTACATCTCTGCTGGCAATCTTTAGTGGATCTTGATTTTTTAAAAATCTATTGCAGTAATCTTTTCAATTGAATATTTAGAACATTAATACTTAATTATTGATTAACTATCTTGATTATTTTAACAGGCCTCCTATTTTATTATTTGATTTCTATTCTATTATATGTCATGTGTTTTCTTCCTGGTTTTCTGATGATTCAAAGGTTATTTAAAAATTTTATTTAATTTCATCTTGATTGACTTATCTTTTGGAGTTTTAATTAATTCTCTGAATTATATTATTTGTCTAGGACATAGTGTACAAATCCTTAACTTTCCTTAGTTTACTTAATGTTAGTGTCACATGACTTCATACAAACTATGGAAATTAAATACCATAGTTCACTTAATCTTACCACAAATCAAATACAATTGTTCACTTAATCTTACCACCCTTTATGGTATAACACTCATTTACATTACATGTTTTGGATGTGGGCACATCAAATATGAAGTTGTGATTTTCTGGGTTCTATCCTGAGAATGTTGATATTTTCGTTTTAGCATTAAACACTACTTGATGTTTTTCACCCTGAGGTGCATCAAGTTCTCTTTTGTTTAATTTTGTCCAGCTATTAGAATCCTACCCCAACATGTCAGTTATTGGACATCTTTACGTGTAGTTTTTTTTTCTGCAAAGGCAACCCCTATAATATCTAATATATAATTTATCAATATTGAGATAAACATCAACATTTATATGAAGAATTTCACTTAGTATCTATAGCCCACGGTAAAGGCGTTTATACTAAAGTGAATAGCTCTATTTGACATAGTAACGCAAATGAGACTCTCAAACAAGTGAGATAACACGAGCCAAAGATAAGAAGTACCAAGTACCATTGAGATGTAATGACTATTTTATTTAAAGTGTAGGGCTATCAACAGGAATAATGGAAAATATTGGGAATATAGAAAGGAAATTGAAAGATGTTAAGAAGAAAGTTTATTATCCATTTCTCAATGCCAAGTTGAAGAGTACTCTTGAACCCTTTCAGCTTTCTTTAGAGAAAATGTCTATTAGATATATATTTACTGAAAGCCTCTCTCCTGTACTAGGTGTTCTTCTAAGTGTTTGGCATAGAGAAGAAAGATGACAGGATCTCTGCCTGCACAGAGCTGTGGAACTCATCCTCAGTCTGTACAAAGACATTTATTAACTTCCAAGTCTTGCACATTCTACTAGAATCCTTACCTTAAAACAATGCAGATAATAGAGTTGCTCTCCTGTTTGTCAGTTACTCTCCTCTACTAGTCAGTGTGCCTATTGGCTAAGGTGACCACACAACTTATTGTCCAGTGTATGTCACTCTAAGAGTGAAAGAAGTTGCTGTTAATAAATTCAGTTAGGATCTCAGGTGTACACTGGGACTTCCTGTGGTAAACTTGAGTGAAGACATATAACAGTTCCCTTTGTTAGTAGTAATTCCCATAGGAATGCATTTATCAACAGGCTATGGCCCCCATTTTTTTCTTTTTCATGTTTTACCTATTTGCTATGTGCCTATTAGACATGAATTTACCCACATGTTTCATCCTTAGCTGTCTTGTATCCACATTTCCTCATCCTGCCCCCGCAAACTCTTTATCTTATTACCTGTCTTCAGTGGGGATTTGGTGAATCAGCCTAGCAAGACTCTCCCTCAGTGAGCGGGTTTCTCCTAATCATTTTCCATCCACTAATCCCCCACTCTGCCTGTTGGCTATACATCATCATTTATTTTGATGTATTTAGAAGTGAGCTTAATATCTCCCCTCTACTGAATAACCACTGCAGTTCAGCAAACAATTCTGCTTACAAATAGAGTGTAAGAAACTGAAAGAGTGAATAAAATCCAAAAGGTACAATAGATACTGTGGAAGGGAAACTGCTCAAGAGGAACGAATGACTGGGTTGGGGAAAAGGAGAAAAGAAAGAAAGAAGGAAAGGAGGGGCTGGGGATTTAGCTCAGCGGCAAAAGCGCCTGCCTGGCAAGCGCAAGGTCGTGAGTTCGGTTCCCGGTACCGGAGAAAAACCAAAACAAAAAAAAAAAAAACAGAAAGAAGGAAAGGAAAGAATATATACATACACATATTAATATATATAATATATATGTATATGCATATACATATGCAAGATACTTAAGATAATTGTACTGCTAAATTTCTATTGGTTTATTGAAAGGAACAATAAATGCTTAATTGTCAGATCAATTTTTCATGTCTATACATGGTAATCCAAACAATTACTTTGAAGATAACAATATGCAGTACAACAACCATTATTAATTTCCTATCATCTTGTTTTGAAATTCTGGGTTTTTTATTCTCTTTAAAAAAAAAAATTGGTTAAGAGCATCTTTGTCAGCTTTGTCTAGAACGTTTTATCCCATCTCTGCCCAGATAAGTGATTTACTCTGGCACGGATAGGATAAAATATTTTTTCTGTGGCTTTATGGCTCTTTGTATAAAACTTAATATTTGCCTCAGTGTTTTATCAACCTTGCCTCCTTCACTAGAATGTAACTGTTGGGAAAGAAGGGACAGTTTTTATTTTTTTAAGACCCTGGTTCAAAGTAAATTCCCAGTATTTTTTCAATTAAGTCAAATCAAACATTACACTTGTAAAACTATACTCAAATGAGGTGACCTTATTGTTATCATTTGTATTTCTGATATCCAATAATTTTTCCAGGCAATTACCCTACAATTCATGCATATCTTGGACATAAATATGTAATAATAAGAATTTAGAAGATATCATTTGATAAATAACTAATAAATAGTTTATGTGTCATTAAATACAGATACTACTTAATCTACTGATATAGTTAAAATAAGAGGTGGAATAGAGAATAGGAGAGGAAGAAAGGTCAATTAAGTTTCATTTGGAGGAAAAATCTATAATACATATTAATAAAGCTTAAGTGGTACACAAAACTATTAGATATTGTATACTGAGATAAGAAGGGCTGCTGTTAGAGGGAATAGATTTCTGGCCGCAAACAAAAGCTTGTTAAAGTGCCCAGTTTAAAATATATGTAAAAGATCTGACCGGGCGTGGTGTCACATGCCTGTAATCCCAGCACTCAGGAGGCTGAGGCAGAAGGATTGTTGTGAGTTCAAGGCCAGTCTGGGCTACAAAGTGAGCTCAAGTTCTGCCTAAACTGCATAGTGAGACTGTCTCAGAAAGACTAAAACAAACAAACAAAAAGATTTATAAGCAAAATTGTTGAATTTGAGAGTGATTAGCATAGACATTGGCTTTTATGTCATGTTCACTTAGAACACAGAGAGAGATGAAGGAGGCCTGGTGTCAAATCCTCAGGAAATTCAACAGGATGACATTTCATAGAAGAGAAAATGCTTGGAAACAAAACTAGGGGGGAACTATGGAAAAGAAAAGGTAGTACAGGATGGCACTCCAGAGTCTGAAAAAGGAGGTTTCAAGAGAGATGGATGCCTAAGGAAGTAAAATGCCACTGAGATTTCCAGAATCGCTAAAACAGAAAAAGTGTCTTTTGTATTTAATATCATAAAAGTTGTTATGATTTAGATCAAGAATGTAACACAAAGGCTTCGTGTGCTCATCAGCAGGGTTTCAGGAAAAGGATGGAAGCCTGGGGTGATATAAGTGACAGCTGCCATGGGATGGGGTCTGGTTAGGATGGACAGGTTTCGGGGGTGACGTGGAAGGGTCTCCTTTCCCGCTCCTTGCTTCTTTCTGCTGCCTGACCATCAGACACGGCAGCTCCTCTGCCCAGGCCCTTCATGGTGCTGTGTCTGCGTTTAAGCCTCCCTGACATGGACCAAAAATTCTGAATCTGTGAGCCAAAATAAATCTTATCTGCTTTGAATGGGTATTTCCCAGTGATAAGAGAATGACTAAGACAATACTCTTTAATAGAACAGTTTGGATGGTTTAGTGGTAAAAATAGAAGTAAAATATATTTCCTTTTTATTTTAAAGAAAAAAAAGACAATAACAAAAAACATAGACAAAAACAAAGCAGCACAAAAACAATAAAAACAAATAGGATTTCAAAACAAGATGATAGAAATTAACAGTGGTTGTTATATTACGTACTGTTATCTTCAACGAATTAAAAATAATTTAAAAAATTAGAAATGATACAGAGCTTCACTAAACAAAATTCATCTATGATTGCTATATTGCATATTGTCTTCAAATTAGTTGTTGAGATTAGCAGGTATAAACATGCAAAATTGGTCAAAAAAAATAAATTAAGCATTAACTTCCTTTCAACAAACCTATAGACATCAGCAGTACAATTATCCCAGCTATCCTTGTATATACATATATGTTTTTTCCCTTCCTTCCTTCTTTCTTTCTTTCTTTTCTCCTTTCCCTCATCCTACAATGTTTTTGATTTGAAAAATTCATAGAAGCCAAAGAAAAGGACTCCGGTCATGCAAAGATGTAATGCCTTCAATGATTTCTATTCTAAAACTGAACAAAATCTTTGCATGGTGTCTGGGCAGTGAACCGAGGTAGTGTGGCTGTGGTTATGAATGTAGCATTGCTGAATGTGGAGGTTAACGTGTTGAGAATGTCCCCTTTGTTTATCAGGTTAGAAGAGGATTCGTAAGCAGACCGACAAGTTTCTAAATTTGGCCATAGAAAAATCAGCATTTCCAATGGTTGGCTCCTCTTTTAACAAAATAGGAGAAATATCATCTTCAAACAAAATATGCACATGAGAGAATGTTCTTCTGTGCTCTGCTTTTTAATTTCCAATGAATATTGAGGGTGAAAAAGTGCTGTATTTTCCTCATTATTAAATCATATGGCTCTTTGAGCACTGTCCTATTGATGGAATTAAAGAGATAAGTCTCTTGGTTTGCATATCAAATATAATGAAGAAATAGCTAACATATATCTCACTCTTTATCAGGTCCTGTTTTTATACTCATATAGTACATTTTACTAGCATTTTATATTATATTAAGTCGTTTAAAACTGTAAGAACCCTGTAAGTTAGGTATCTATTCTATGTATTACAGGACACTGAAGGCCAGAGAATTTTATAACTTCCCTAGTCTATATAGTGATACAACTAGGCTTTAGATCCAGTCACATTGACTCCAAATCCTTGGCTTTTACCTGTTTCAAGTAATACTACTCACAACCAACAGATTTACCTGCCCATTTGTCTACTCATCCTTCCAACAAATATACTCATTGAGCATACATTTTTTGCTGAATTGCGTGACCCTATAAACCAAGTTCTCTGTAAAATACTAGGCCAGAGACTAGCAATGTAGGATCAACAATGGTCCGAAGTGTTAAGAAGCTTTGCATCTACTAAATACTATAGCAAGAACTATGGCATAGATTAGCAATAACTTTATTTCCATTTTTCCTTCAATTCTCTCCTTTCTAACCATTTTCCTTTCTTAGTTTCTTTGTCTACCTGAATAAAACATTTTGATGGCAACTATCATTGTTTTCCAGAGTTAAGGAAAATAACATAAAACTGACTATCATTGCAGTGTCCTTGGTAAATATTACTAGATTATTAAATGAAATGAGGCCTAAAACTGCCATCATATCTTGGCCCCTTACATAACCAGCCAAGCTCACTTGTACATAAACAGTCTTAACGCCTAACTTAAGGAGAGTATTTTTGTAACACATGGCTAAGCCGCATTCCCACCAGAGCAACTAAGGTTCACTCAGTTGCAGGCAGGCATTTGGATTCAACTATGTTTGAGTAAGGCAAATATTGACCTGTAAACAACCAAGCTGCTTCTGTACCTGTCACTTCTGCTTTCCGTATAAATTCTTCCTGCCAGAGCCGTGAAGCAAAGCTCTTGAACTTCCTCGATTCTGGTTCTGGCTCTGGACGGTGCTCATTCATGAACTGCTTTTTGCTGAGTTACACTCTGCTCAGTTGAATTTCTCTAAAGTTATTATTTTAGCAAACTATGTATATGAGAAGATATGTATAAGAGAAAATGTAAAATATGTATAAAAAACATGTATAAGAGAAGGTGCTATTATTGAATCAGTACAAGTTAAATAATTATTAGAGATAAAAGAGAAAATGTAGAAATCCACTTCAATGCATTCATGTGTTAAACAATTCTAATAGTCATTTTCCTCTGCAAAATTCTGAGTTGCAATATAAGTTGAGGAAAGTGGTGTTTAGCAAAGTAAATAACAGGTTCTCGTCAGTTTTATTAATATAGCTTTGGAAAGAATTTGGGCCAAAAATAAGCTTAGATCATGTTTTATGCGTATCTGCTGTCTTATGTAGGTCAGGAGTCTACAGATGAAACTGAGGATGAAGAATTGGATACCAGTTTTAGTATATCATCTGTCAAACTGCCCATATGCACTTCGGGTCCACTGAAGTATGCTGAAGCACTGAAAGAAAAGCAAGTTTATTTTCCTGCCCTCACCCAGCCATCTTCTATTACTCATCCAAAACCACTAATTAAAAAAGACACAGTATCGGAGAGGAAGACAAGAAAGCGATTTACTACACAGGGACCTAGTATAAAACTTCAAATGCTTAACGATGTTGATGAATATTACACAGAAGAAAAGAAACAGGAACGCCATACTGAAAAAGTAAAAACTGTAGCCATGGCACGTGCTGCCCAAAGAAGAATTAGCCTAGCTGTTGAAAAAAATTTAAACAAGAAAAAATGTATTGAACAGAAGCTAATTGAAAGACATAAGGAGACAATTCAGAGAGGTGTACAGCAACTTTTGCAGGAAAGGTTAAACTATCTCGCAAAAGTTAAAGAGAGAAGAACTCTCTTTCTAGAACAGAAGTACCAAAAGGCCGAAGAAAACTTATTAATTCAAAGCTTAAATAATGAGCGCACCCTTTTGCTCAAAGGAATGGTTAAAATCGACAGGTTGAACAAGAATGAAGCTGTCCTAAGAGAGAAAAAATTGATTGTTCAGGAAAAACTTAAAGCCGAAAAATATCAGAAGATTTTACTTAAGCATATGAAGGAATTTAGGTAAGTGTAGTTTATATGATAATAGCTTTTAAGTCAATCACACGTGAATATTTCATACTAAATACTGAGTTCTAATAAATGACATTTTGCTTGTGGTATGGTACATTCTAATTTGGATAATGTAAACAGACAGGAGAAATAATGCACTAATATATTGTCAAAGCTTAGACAATAAAATAATGCCTTCCTTCCTCCCTCTCACTCTTATTGCTCAAAACCAAGCTAAGTTCAGTTGTTCTTGTCCTAAACAACATTATCACCAGCCTTTTGACCATTGCTGGAAACCTGAGCCCTTCACAGCTCAGCTTCTCTGTGTCATTATCTAATGTGTTTTCCTATGAGTTACTGCTAGAAGGAGTGTTCCAATGGGTCCTTTTTCAGTACTACTTCTTCTCTGCCATTTCAAACTCTCTTCATATAAGAATTCACACTCTCTCTAGTCTCCATTCCTCCTGGCACATCTGTTCACTAACCTATGAACTTCAACTGTTTTTAAATAAACTTCTGATTTTATCATTTCATACTGCAGTATGTTGATAGTTTGCTATTCCCAAAAGAATGAAGTTTAATATCTGAGTGGCATTTCAGAAAATGTGCTCTTCACTAATATCGTCTCACATTAAAATTTTCCACTAGCTTCTGCCCTCTTCACCTAAAAGTGCTCGCTGTAGAGAAAATAAATTAGTCTCCACTATCCAATTTTCAACTTTCTTATCTCTAAGTTTGCTGATGCTTTTCTCTCAAATATGCACTCTGGTAGGGCACTGTATATTAAATGTATACATTATATATGTTACCCAACAAGAATCTCTATGGTGTTATGCAAATCATAATACTTTGGGGTATTCAAATTAGTGAGTAAGTAGTGATTAAATGTGAAGGAAAAGACATCCTTTCCTCTAAAGAAATACATCACAAGTGTATGATACTTGTCTTTGTGCAGCTAGATTTCATGCTTTTATTCCCCATCATTTCAAATCTAACAATTTTCAGTAAAGAACCTATATCATAGTTACTTAGCATGTGGAGTGCTTTATAAAATAATCTGGCTCATCCTTCCACTTCGGGGCCTACTACTGTGCCTCATTAACAAATTCAGTAAATATTTATCAAGAAAAACAAGTATAAATTCCATTTAGTAATAGACATAACTTAATTTAAACCATTCTATAACTCTAAGATGTCTAAATATTTTTGCTTATCTATTATCAACATATGAGTTACTAGAATGAGACACTGTATATTTTTCCAAAGCTTGTATAATGAACATTATGTGTGTGTGTATATGTGTGTGTGTGTGTATGTGTGTGCTGGGGATTAAACTCAGGTACTTGGGCTCACTCAGCAAGCACCTTTTACCAAGGAGCTGCGTCTCCAGCTAGGATTATTAAATGAATTATATAGAAATATAATTAACCAAGCTATGAAACTAGCATCACTAGCAACTGGAATAGTTATCCATGTTGGCATGAGTGCTTTCTTCATGGCAATAAACTTTATCCACACTTTTTTCCTTTCCCTTACTTATCATCCCTTTTTCTTTACCAAGGAGTCCTTATTTTCAGTTCACAGAGTACTTATAACCAAGCAGTAATTCACTTTTAGATCTTAAAGATTCCTATAACCAGTAATATAGGGACATAAACATCATGTGGCTTAAGAAACTGAAAATTTAGTTGTATGTGAGGAATAAGGCAATAAGACAACCAGAGTCAAATAACTGTACAAACAATAATACAAAAACTATCAGAGAATTAAAATTTCTGGTAGGTAATAAGCACGAGTGATTAAATATTTCCTTTCTCATCTATCGGTAGGTTCATACTTGAGATGCTTATAAAACAGACACATTCACTAGAGAAAAATTTAACAAATTTATTCAATCAAAAATTTTACTAGGCATGGAAACCTTCAGAAATGAAGAACCAAATGTTAAGAGAAAACTGTTTTTATGCCTAGAATTTTGATAAAGAATGGATTATTGAATATAAATTCAGTTGGACAAGAAGGATGTATGACCTAAATGGTGCTTGACTGGGCGAAACTGCGCAAGTTCCTGTTCTTTGTGACCTCTTTGTGTAATATTCCTTCCCTCCAGTTACAGTACGGGACATCTGTCACAGTGTCTTTAGAAAAGAAGGGACAAGAGAACTTCAGGGAAATCTTTCTGCTTCTACAGTTTTCTCAATTTCCTTCCATTTGAAAAACTCAGTATGCTAACGTACCATATTTTTGGATAGCGTTTCCTGCATGCCATCAAGACTTTGACAAAGATGACTTAACTAAGCATCAAAGTGTTCATTCACTTCAGCTTCCTCTGCCCTCGCACACAAAAATGAGTAACACTCTTTCTTCTCTGAGAACTCACAGTCCAATGGCAAACAGAAGCATACATTTGAATTCCCACAAAAAATAGAAGAAAAAGTACACTTACCTATTAGATCTGGGGAAAGGACAGATAGTGAGAGACCATCAAATGAGCGAGTTCATAAAGTTCAGGACAGGTAAAGTGTGAGGAGAAAAACGAGGTGATGAACATTTTTATGGAAGAAGGATTATGCAGGAAAGTAGTGAAAATGTAATTCCTTGAGAAACATGAACTCAATTAGAAAAAGTCACTAAGTCTCAGTGGACAGTTACATGGTAAAGACCTTTACGAATTCCATAGAGAGAAGTGGTGAATTTTAAAGGTGGAGTTGACCATGTAACCTTCTTTTCAAGAAATGGGTTAGAAAACGATCCCTAGGAGAAACTTTGGCTAATCTGTCTCAGAAAATGCAAAAAAAAAAAAAATTATGAAGATTTTTGATTTAAACTAAAGTTATTGAAATAGAAGCTCAAAGAAAATTGACTCAAAATGTTTCAGTCTGTATGTTATTGCCTTAAATTTCATTAGCTATTAAAGAATATATTTTAGGACCATAGAATATATGGCTCATACCAATATAACAACCACAGTGCACAACCAGAATTTTTACACAGTGCACAACCACAAGTTTTATTTAATCTAGTAAAGAAAAACAAAATAAGATGTTACAACTAGACCAAATGAGGATTTAGAGTATGAATATATATATATGGAAAAGAAAGAATATGGAAATAAATTTATAAGTATATTCCTAGCTAGTCAGTATCTACTGGAAAATAATCAACGGTAAACTCACTGGACAAAATGTGCTTACATTTTTATTTAAGAGAGAATCACACTATTCACAGTTTCTTCAATTAACAATATAGTAAGATAACTCAAAGAGATTGAAAGGCATAGACATATTTGTATGGTATGTGAGACAGAACCCCAAGTAATTTATCTTTACCCTTTTGGAATCTTTCACACATGTTTTCCTATTTTGGAGCTAACCAACAAGTTTTACACTAGTCATATTTTAATTGGCCTGTCTTTCTGTCTATCTATCTAACTGAACTGTCTTCTCTTGTAAGTTTCTGCCAAGATATAATCCTTGAAATCATGCAGGAATAAGCCCATGTGTTGGTTATATAAGTATACCTCCAGAATATTATTGGGTGTTACTCTAAATGTATTAAAATATTGTAATATTGATAAAAGAACTTAGAAAGGAACCATGACTAAAAAAAATAAACTTTGATAGCTTTATTCAGTTCTGATACCTTTTTAGGCTGTTGATCTTCGCTAAAATATCAGTCGGTTGACCCAAAAGCATTCTGATGAATCTCAATAATTACTGAAATCATTATGGAAAATATTTCTACTGCTGTGGAATTAGGGAGAAAAAAAAGAAAAAGAGAAATTCAAAAGGTCTAATTTAGCAATTTGATAAATTAGTCACAGGAGAATTTAGGCATGAATTAGAGAGGCTGAAATGAGAGAACCTGAACACCTGAGAAAAGCAGGCCATGGGGTCCCCTGAATGTTCTTCTTGTCCACACTCTAGAAAGTGATGACTCAACTCAGCGCAGGACAGCAGGGTTTGCATTTTGAAGTTAGAGTGAAAGTCTATCGAGCCAGGTGGCTGTACAGTTCTGTTATTTTCTCCTTATTTGGTCCAGGTGTATCACATATTATCTTCGGTACTCACTAGGGCCTTCATATTCTTATTTGTAAAGCTTTCCTGCAAACAACCTTTGCCATAATCATGGTTAACTTCCAAATTTATGAGAATGACACGACCAATTGCCTTTCACATTATTGAATTTCTCCAATCTTTATCACACCTGACTTTAGTTTTTTCGGTTCGTAAAAATATTTTCAGTAAAACCACAAGTAAATTAACAATACTAGTCAATAAAATAAATGCAAATAATAATTATACTAGGTAAAGCAATATAATTTAGTGCAAATGACAGAAAGAAACACATGCAATATGGGCCCATCGCTGTTCCTTGCCATCTTATTGCATACAAAATTGTGGTAATCTGTATCCTAGAATTTCAGCAGATCCATGATGAGGATGGTGCTACAAGACTCAAAGTGAGTATAAAATTATTGACACACCTGTCTGGAAGTGAGCAAGAGAAGTGGCAGCTCCAAAACAAAATGTTTTGCATTTCAACCAGAACTAATTCCAAATGCAGAAAAGGGCGATGATATTCTAAGAATCATGAACAAATTGCTCCCTACTCACAGTGCTTTTTTTGTCAAATATTTATATTAAAAATGTTGAAATAGAAGTAAGAAGGAAAACAAACTATTTCACTGTTCCTTTTTTAATTCAGATCTTGCTATGTAGTAGTAATATGGCCACAAGTAGATTCTAACAAATGTAAACTTATCAGAAAGTGAAGCCAAAAAAATTAATCCTGTGTTGTCTAGTATTTCCAATACTGGGATGAAAACAAAAGGTATATACTTGCATGATCTACAAAGTATTAATTGTGTAATTTCTGTGATTTCCCATGCAGTTTAAATGCTTTGTATTTTAATTGAAATTGACATTTCAAGTATTAGATAAAAGTGGCTTACCTGTATAAACATGGCTACAAAAATTCTTCAGAGAGAAAAAGTGTGCTTGAAATTGCCAAAGTTTAATCTGTATGATTTAATTAAATATTACATATGGACTTCTGCATTTTACTCTATATTTTTCTGTGATCATGTACACACAAAGCCAAGTCCGTCTCTCATTTATTATGGCATTTTCTTTCATAATTTGGTACTTAATGTCATTCTGTGTAAACAAAATTAAAGTAAATTAATAACATACCTAACTTTAATAAACTCATTTGCATAGATGAAAAAGAACTTCTCATTAATTAGAGCCACCCTACTTCTCAAATTTTAAACTGTTGTGCATGTTTTCTGATGAAAGTCTATCTTTTCAACTGTTTTCATCTATTACTTTCCCCCTACAGATTCTTCAAATATGTGATCATATCCATTGCTCAAATAGCTTTTGTTATACATTTATTTTTTTCATTTCTAGTATAGGATCCTGGGTTCTTTAAATATTCTTTTTCCATTCTGTCCAGGGACTCTGAAGTCCTGTTGTTTCATTGCCTCTCCTGTGCTAACTCCTCTCCGCCACAAATCCTTACCTTGGAACAATCTAGTGATCTGTTTTCACTTCATGCATTCAGGATAAAAATGGCTAGAAAAAAAATCACTGCCTTGTAGATTTATGCGAATGTTAATTTTATGACCTAAAACTTTATCTGTTCCTTCTATCACTTCTACTTGCCCCAGCTATCTGCAAGGTCAATTCCAAAGTTTCCACAACTGTAGAGCTTCCTATGCAAACTCACATGTGACCTCTCAGCACACTACTTCATTTCCCCCAAGGAATTCTCAGCCTTCTATTTTGAATTCACTAAATTTACCATATCTATTTCTATAAAATTCTATAAAATCATGAGTTTATCCTAACTTCCTTTTCTACTGTCTAAGGATTAGGTTTCCTTTGTTAAAAACTAGCATTCTCCTTATATATGCTCTTAGTAACTAAAATCAAATAATGTAAGACACCTGTATTAGTCAAAGTAATGGCTCCCATGAAGGTGGATATCATAGTCTAATCCCCAGGACTATGAATATGTTGAAATACCACACCTGTGAATATGCCGGTCAAGGGGACTCTGCATATGTAATTAAGGATTTCAGTAAATCCTCATTAAAATAGGGAGATTACTGAATTATCCAGGTGGGCAATGTGTAATCACATTAGACTTTAAATCCAGAAGCAAAAGAGAAAGTCAGATAGATTCAAAGTGGGAGAAGCATTTGACATTATTTGCTGAGTTGAAAATGGAGGGGGCACATAAATGTATGAGAGGAAAATGAATTTTGAAGACAGAAACCCTGGAAGCGGACCGCAAGACCGGCTTGAGAGCCGCAGTCCTGGATGAGATCTCAACTGTAACCTTGTGAGAATTAGGGACATAATTCAATGACCATGCCACACCCAGACTTCTGACCCATGGAAACTGTGTGATAATATAACTCCATTGTAAGTGAGCCCATTTATACTAATTTGTCACACAATGGCTAGAAAAATGAAGATTTCAGTTTTGTCTTTATTCAAGTTTACTCTGGCTGTTACTAGGTTGCTTTGGTTTACAATTCAATTGCATTTCTCTATCAAATGACAACTTAATAAGTTCAAACCATTTAAATTGAATGCATTCTAAGTAGGTCTAAATTAAATAAATCTAAAATGTAGTATATATTTGAAACAAAGATAAATGTTAATTTCTACCTAAACGCTCTTGTCATACAGATGGGCATTATTTTGAATCTAGCTATCAATTTAAGGAAAATCAAAAGCTTAATAATATTGAATGTTATAACCATCCACTAGTTTAGGTTTTTAAAATTTCCATCAGCAGTATTTTCTTATCTTGTGATATAGGCCTTGGATGTCTTTTTTTTTTTCTCATATTGAACTTATTTCCAAGTATTTTATGGTTCTCTGTTCATAGTCAAGGTGTAATGTAATTTCACTTTTTCCAATTTTTGATGTTGGTATGTAGAAATGTAATTTATTATTGGGTATTTCTCACTTTTAAATGCTATTAAGGGATTATTCTCTGTACATTTTATCCATAATTTATAATCTGTATTTGTGAGGATGTTTAGTTAAATCTACTCGGTAGACTTAACTAGCATCCTTCATTGTATGTGTATTGCCATGAATTCTAGTTTCCTTCGTGTTCAGACATGACTACAGTCTTGATCTCTAGACTCATAAGATAGTAGCTTTCACTGAATGATTACTAAATGTTAGGCAGTTTTTTAAGGCTTTTAGATAAATTAGTTCAGTAAACTGCTTACTAAACCTGGTGAGTTGGATTGCCTTTGCCTAGAGATGAAAATGGGTAGAGAGCATATACAAGTCATCCAAAATACCATGAGCTTCAAAGCCAGATTTTAAACAAGAATGCTGTACTACCTGTACTCTTAATGCCTCCCTATGTTAAACTCTGTGAGCATAACCACATGGCTAACCAGGCTCTTGAAAATCAATATTACTCAAGGAGAACTATAATTTTTCTCCCATCTGGCTGTTCTTCCTACATTCCCTGTTCTGATGAATGCCAGTGTTATCCATCCGGCAAAGGGAATTACTAAATATTTCTCTACGAAATTTTAATACTTTAAAACTTAGGCCTTTACTAAACCCTAAGATTCGAGTCTTGTCTCAGAGGTTGCAGACAGCTACCTTCTTACTCTGTCCTCACAGGTCCTTTCTTCTGTGAGTGTGTGTCACTGATGTCTCCTACTCTTCTAGGAACCTCATATTGGCTCAGAACTGATCCATGTGACTTGTACTAACTTTAAGCTTACTAACCTCTGAAAAGCCCTATCTCCAAATGCATTAACAGCCTAAGGTACTGGGTGAGGATTTTAATAAGAATTACACTCCAATCAAAAAGTGTCTTTGAAGCCCACGTTTAGTGAGGCTTACGTAGAAATTCTATGAATTATAACACAGGCTGTTTGATACCTTTTGATGAGCTGAAGGGATGGTTTGTAAGAATTTTCAGTTTCAGACAATAGAAGTTTTAACAAACATTAGTCAATATGAATATTATTTAATGATATAAAAATCTGTAAATGGAGTTCTTTCTTTTTATGATTTGTATAAATGTTTTGATGAAATCCAATTGTTATTACTAATAATTTAGTTGTCATGATTCTCAAAATCTAAAACTACCGCACTGCCTTTCTTTTTCCTGTAGGGCTCAAGAAGTACATAAAAGACACTGTGAAGAAAAGTTTGTTCATGATATGATGGCTTTTCGTAAAGCCTGTGAAAGACTTCAAGATGCTAAAACAAAAGTTGCAACTGTGAAAAATGTTACCTTTAACTATTTAATGGAATGACAAAATGAACCATTGACAAGTAACGTTCAATGATCATCTTAAATTTCAGCAATTATTTTTAGATGAAGGGCTACAAATTAATACTCTAAATAAATACTCTATAGCACAAGATGGATTTATATTGAAGTCTTCTAAAAATATAAAGAATAAATTCTTTTTAATGTTGATCATAATTTAACTGAAGTCCAGTAGACTGAGTGTCTCCCAGTGGTTACTTAGATATCCAAATTCCTAAGGAGCAAGTTCAACTGATTTCATCTCTTTCAGGCAATATTGTAAAGTGACTGCTAATATCGTCTTTCATATCCTCTCTCAGTGTAGCAATTTGTAAGCTATCTGCAATAAATATTTTTCTGGCTATCATAATCTGATCATTTCTGCCACTATTTCTGACTTTTGAGAGAGTTCATATTTTGATTCTTTTCATTGCCTGCTTTCATATATTTAAGTATATTTTCTGTTTATTTTATTAAAACAATTACCAATATTTTTTCAAAATAAAGATCTAAACATTGCATCAGTGATTTGTGCTTTTATACAAATATAGAAAATGCAAACTATGTAAACATCCTTAGTACCTTTCTTATAGATTGTAAGATTTCTGCATATTTACTTTGATATGTTTGTCTTTTTATTACACATATATGAAGAGACAAAGAGACACGAGAGAAAATCCATATAATTTGCATCTGTGACAATTAAGTGCACAGAATTGATTTACTTAATACTGACAGTAAAGAATTCAAAAAATTAAAGAAATATTAAAAAGATAGAGAATTTGTATCAAATTCCATTGTTTTTCTTATAAACAGTATGGTTAAAATATACAGCAAATGTGTATATTTTAAAAATTTATTAAGATCCAGGGGTGGTGGCACATATATGTAATCCTAGCACTCGGGAGGCTGAGGCAGGAAGATTGCTGTGAGTTTGAGGCCAGCCTGGGCTACAAAGTGAGTTCAAGGGTGGCCTGAACTACCCAGCAAAACCCTATCTCAAAAAGACAAATAAGATAAAATAAAATTTATTACAGTAAAAGACCCATTTCGATTAACTCCCCCTCAAAATACTTTTCCTTTTCATGAACACGTTTAACCCATCACTGTCACTTTCTGAAGCAATTCTGGAAGTTGTCTTTAATAAGTGTCTTTAATAGGTGTGATCAAAAATAGAGTGAATATCTCTGTCGTGTGCCCTCCAAGAGAAAGGCAGGCTCAGAAACATCACCGACCTCATTCACGCAGTTTGACACGGTGCAAAGTGACCATGAAAGGCGTTCGAATCAATTCACAACACTGAGAAAACTGGGATATTGAAACAGAAGACATAAAATAGAACTTCCAGACCTACTTCAGGAAGTAGTTAGAATTCTGAGATAAGTGTGATTGAAGCAAGATATTTTTACTGTAATTAATTTTTCAATTTAAACATCCACTGAGGTTTTGATCATGCACTTTTCTATCACTGTGACAGCATTCACTTCATAAAATATATTTAATATCATTAAAAAATTCTCTTTAAGGATGGGTGTGGTGGTGCACGCCTCTAATCCCAGCACTCCAGAGGCTGAGGCAAAACGATTGCCATGAGTCTGAGGCCAGCCTGGGCAGCAAAGTGAGTTCAAGGCCAGCCTGAATGGCGTAGTGAGATCCTGTCTCAAAAAGACAAAAAAATTATCTTTAATACTCATCAATTATATATGTATACTTTTAATATGTTTGCTTTAAATTTTTAAAAATTCTATCAGTTTATGATAAATTTCTAACAAGTGGGTATTTCACAACATTGATTATTCATTTGTGATTCAATGCTGTGCTGAGATCAAATGCTTGTGTTATTTTCCTAATTTTCTGTGAATAATAGTGTCTACTTAAATACATCGCACCAGCTCTCACCTCTGTTAATTAGTTGAAAACTGAATTCTTATGTGCAAAAGAACAAATGGGGATAGTGTGTGGTGATGCAATGCACAGCAGACCTCAGTTTGCCAGAGTGAGTTAGCTTAATCTCTCTGCTTTTCAAGATTTCTATTCTGGTTTTGGAACCAGTGCATATATTTAGAATATTTCTTGAAAATAATAAACCCATAACTGATAAGGTTATGAAGCTTAAATAAGAAAAAGCTCATAAATAAAGCAGCACAGTATTTTCCACAAATTAATCATTTAATAAAAGTAAGTATGCAGTAATGGAGGCAGAAGTCAACTTTTCTGGGTTGTTGTAAGAGAATTTATTGGTTATCTTTGTGAGACTTGAGAAGAACCACCAAGGAATACTCAGGTCGTTGATATGATGTGTTTGAAATAAGTTATTTGGCCAGTGCATTTACTGGATGCCTCCTGCCCTTTCTCTGTTCTACAATCCCATATGCTAAATCTTTTATAGACTTTATCACACAATAAGCAAACTAATTTCCTTCACTTTTGACCTAATGCTGAGATTCTTGAAGGCAAAAAATATTTTTCTCATCTTTGTGTCTCTATTATTTCATACTAAAGCAGATGTTACATGCTGTGCTTTTTTCCTGTTTGTAGCTTTTATTTATGTATGGTTCTAAGTCAATCTCATGTTACTCATTGTCACTTACTCTTCATGTTTTAATAACCCAAATTCTGTATCTCTAGGTCATAACTGCAGTCCGAATATATCCCCTGTATTTCCAAAATACATGGTAGAAATCACTAGGTGAGAGGCCTGAAATATTTTTAAAATCACACTTTAAAATGAAATTAATTCATATATTATTATTTTCCCACCCTCCCATATCTTGCTTCACCTTCTGTATTTTCTAACATTCATGGATGTGTAACCATCTATGTGGTTTCTGGTGTTAAAAGATGAAGCAGTAGCTTTTACCCCTTTCAACTGTCTCATAACACCATACTAAACATTACATCCTGTCGGTTCCATCAGAAGGTCCCTGCTGGAGTGTGTCTAGCTTTCCACTGATTCTCTTTCTCTTTCTTCAGGGCACAGATAGTCTGTGTGTACCATCTTTCCTTGCACTTAATTGAAGCATATCACTGAGTTCTAACTGATGGAATCTGGGTCAAAGTGATGGGCAGTCTTCCCAGGTGTGACCTCTATACTGTCCTCCAGTCTTTCTTTTACTTTGACCATCATAGGAAATATGTTAAGACTATCAAGCCAGTAGCCAGTAAAAGGAAAGAACTTGTATGCCTAGATTATTGCTTAGAGTATGATCATGTACACTTGACTTGTGCTTTACAAAATCCCAAGTAAAATTCAATTATATTAAGGTCATGGCAACCCCATGAATTACATTAGGCTAGCAATTAATAGTTCTTTAATCAATGGAGAGCTTGTTACCAGAAATATACATTAAATAGTGCTGTCACAAAAACTCAACACTGTGGTATTGGGATTCTTGCTTAGTGAGGAAGCCAGTACTGAGGATCAAAATAAGAACAACTTTCTTTATAGCTGAGTGTTATAAAATTACTATATAAAAATACCACATCTTTTAGCTATTACAAATTGTGCTCTGTAAACACAAGTGCACATATATCACTGTTGTACTATGTTTTTAATTCTTCTGGAAAAATACCCAAAAGGGGAATAGCTGGGTCAAATGGGACCTGTAATCCTAGTTTTTTGAGGAATCTCCAAGCTGATTTCCACAGTGGTTACACCAGTCTACACTCCCACCAATGGTGGAGAAGGGATCCTTTTCCCCATAGCCCCACTAGGATTTGTTACTGGTTAATTTTTTGATGAAAGCCATTCTTTCTGGGGTGAGATGGAATCTCAGGGTTGTTTTAATTTGCATTTCTCGAATGATGAATGACGTTGAACATTTTCTCATGTAATTATTTCTCATTTGGATTTCTCCATCTGAGAAGTGTGTATTCATCTCAGATGCCCCGAGGCTTTTATAGGTAAATGGATGAAACTTGAGACCATACTCATAAGTGAAATAAACCAGACTTACAGGTATAAACATCAGATTGTCTCCCCAGTGTAAGAAACTGAGAGTAAATAAGATCCAAAAGGTACAATAGATATTGTGAAAGGTAAAGAAAATTCTCAAAAGGAAAGAAAAATGAATTGAGGAAAGGAGAAAATAAAGAAAGGAAAATTTAAAAAATTAAAAAACAAGAAACCAAAACAAAATCATATATATATACATAATATATAACCAAGATAATTGTAGTAGTAATTTCTATTAGTTCACTGAGAGGAACAGTCAGCACTTATATTGTCTGATCAATTTTGCATGCCTATATCTTATAGTCTGAGCAATACTTTGGAAGGCAGCTATGCTAACCACTATACCACCAATTCCTCTGTCTGAGCAATACTTTGAAGATAACAATATGCAATAGAATAATCGTTAATTTCCTATCATCGTGGTGTGAAATTCTGTATCATTTTTAAAGTATTTTTTCTTTATTTTATTTTTTTTAAAGAACAGCCATTTCTACTGATAGTGCAGTGGAAGGATAGACAAACTTTTCCTCTGAGGATTAGAGGCTTGGTGGATCATACAGCCAACACTCAATTACTGCATGCTATTTTAGGACAAATGCAGCCACAGATACACTATAAACAAATATGCATGGCTACTTTTGCAATAAAATTTCATTTGCAAAGCAGATTGTCACCTATATTAGACCCTTTGTGTAGAGAATTGGTCTTGTAATTTCCAACTTCTCTCTTCCAATACAAATCTTAAGCAGCAAATTTCTTGAATAAACTTCTACTATAAACTTCCTCATGCTAATAAAACTGTGCTGAAGAGTTTTCTCATAGAGTAGTATAATTTCATTGAATACACTGATGACACTGAAATATTTTAAATAACTCACGTGAAAATTATATATATGTGTATATAAATGAAATATATGAAATTAATTTGCAAAAGATATTGCCATCCCAAAGCCAAAGTTAGCAGAAAGAAACAGTTACCAGTTACACTAATAAAAGAAGTGACTGAAAAATAGATTAGAGCGGTGGAGATAGAATACCATTACCTCTGTCATCTCTTTCTTTCAAGAGTGAGCCACTTTTGCTAGACAGACTGCACTTTCCCTTTCTCCTAGAGCATCCTTAGGGGAAGCAGTGGCCACCGCAGTCCTGCGGAAGCCTCCAGGTGTTGTGGCAACAGCAGCTCATCCTGAAAGGTAAGGAAAATAGATTATCAACTTTCTCTTGTGTTTTCTCCCTTTGAACTAAGAGTAAATCCAGTTATCAACCCAGTAGCCTAGATTACAAGATTGTATAGTAAAGGACAGCAGTGCTGAAACACTTAGGCTTTAGATCAGAAATACCTGTGCTTGAATCCTTTGCCATTTCACTAAGGCATGACATGGAAAGTTATTAGGTTCTGCATAAATTTCAGCTCTTTTACTTGCCAGTGAGGTAATTATGAAAAGCACTTGGGTTTTTTCTATGTCACGGTTATCATTTAGTTCATAGTATGCTACTGAGGTAAAAAGGAAAAAGTGACTCATAAGTCCTGGAGAAGTGACATTTTCTCTTGAAATTCACCTGGTGATTTACTGACACCTTTGAATTTGTGCTCTTTTGGAAGTGAATGTTTTTAAAAGTCTCTTATTTATCTGTCAGGAAGAACAGTCTTGGAATTACAGAAGATAACAATGGATGCCTAAGATGCTGTGCTTTTGAGTTACATTTCTTTGATGATCAGTGATGTTTAGCATTTTTTATATATCTCCAGGCCATTTGTATATCTTCTGAGAAATATGCATTTAGATCTGTCACCCATTCTTAAATTGGATGCATTACTATTGAGTTGAGCTCTTTGAATTGAGGGTCTAACCTTTGAAAATACAGTTTGCAAATATTTTCTTCTGTTCTGTGGGTTGGATCTTCACTCTGATGATTGATTCCTTTGCCACACAGAAGCTTCTGTTTGATATAGTCCTATTCATTTTTGCCTTTGTTTCCTGTGTTTTTGAGGTCTTATCCAAAAATCTTTGCCCATTACAATAATGGATTCACTCATGTTTTCTTCTTGTAGCTTCATTGTGGCAGGACTTACATTTAAGTTTTCAGTCTATTCTGAGTTGACATTTGCATGGGAGAGATACGGATCCACTCTCATTCTTCTACATGTGAATACAAATTTTCCCAGCATCACTTATTGAAAAGATTGTTTTTTTTTTTTCTGTAATGCATACTTTTGACACTTTCATTAGGTATCATTTGATGACACATGTACCAGTCCTCCTCCAGTTTTCTGTTCTCTTTCATTGATCTATGTGTCTATTTTTTATGCCACTCCATGCTGTTTTTATGATTACAGTATTGCAGGATATTTTGAAGTCTGTAGTACAATAACTTTTGTTGTATTCATTTTACATAGCCTTGCATTGGATACTCGGGTTTGTTTGTTTGCTTGTTTTGGTTCTATATAACTTTTAGGAATTACTTTAATTGTGCAGTAAATGCCATTAGTATTTTTGGTAGGGATTACACCCATACATTGTTTTAGGTAGTGTGAACATAAATAATATTGATTCTTCTCATAAAAAAATATAGGATTTTTAGGTATCCTTTTTATTTTATAAATGTTTTCTTCATTTTCAATGGAGAGATTTTTATAACTTTGGTTAAATTTATCCTTAGGTATTTTGATTTATTTTTGTAGATTTTGTAAGAGGGATTGCTTTCTTGATTTATATTTCAGATAATATACTCTTTTTAGTATATCATACTGATTTTGTATACTGAAACTTTGCATGTATTCTATTCATTTTTGGTGGTGTTTCGGGCTTCCTATATATAACATCATATCATCTGCGAGAAGTGACAATTTGACTTTCTGCTCTTTAATTTAGAGGGTCTTTATTTCTTTTTCCTATTTGATTGCTTTGGCTAGTATTTCCAGGACTCTATTGACTAAGTGTGGAAAAGTAGATAATCTTGTCTTGTTCCAGAACTTATAGAGAAAGCTTTAAACTTTTATGTTTTATCATTCAGTATGATGTTCTGGGCTTGTTATATACTACTTTTATTATGTTGGGGAATATCTCTTTTATACCAAATTTGTTCACAGTTTGTGTCATAAAAAGATGATTATTTACAGCAAATGATTTTTTCCCTGTGTCTATTGAGGTGATCATATATTTTTTTAACCTTTGCATGTTTTGCTGACTGGGAAATATTCTCATCTTTCTTTTTTTAGATTTTAATTGTTATTAGTCTATGTTTGCAGTACATAATGATTACATCCCTCATGGGGAGATGGTACTTGTGCATAGCACATCTCAATTTCTTTCTTCATTCCCTCTCCCTTTTCTCCCTCCCCACTCCCTCTATTTTTTAGACTCCTTCTTTTCTGCAAAAGGTCTGCTATGGCTTTGTATCTAGAGGTTCCCTCAAAGCTTCATGTGCTCATAGGTGGGTCTCTGCAAACGTGGCTGGATCTAGTGTGTGTGACTATGGATTAAAGGTGTGGTAATTAAATTAGTAGTGATTAACTTAGCATAGTTCTGGGTGTGGATGGTGGGAAACCCCACCTGGGTGTGAGTTGCACCACCCAAACGGCATGTAGCCTGGATGGATGAAAGGGAAATGAAGGCTCCTTGCTGTGGCTTTGCTGCTCCCTGCCTCCTGCCTGCCACAGGATTTCTTCTCTGTGATGCCTTCTACTCTGCTGTGGAGCCAGATTACCATGGACTGAGACCTCTATAAACTGTGAGCTAAAATAAACCTGTCCTCCCTTCTTTGTGGATGTCAGGTATTTTCTCCCAGCAATGAGAAAGTAACTAAGACAACATATATCTCTATTTTCTATTGTTGGTTTTTATTTTATTTTGATCTTTATTTGCATTTGGGTTTCTCATATCAGAGAACTGTGTAATATTTAAGTTTGTTTGATACCACTTAACATTGTCTTTAGGTACATCCATTTTCCTACAAATGACTCAAGTTTATTCTTCTTTATGGCAGAGTAGTACTCCATTGTGTATAAATGCCACAATTTCCTATATATTCATCTGTTGATGGATGACTTTTGAAAGTTTGATTTCACTATGTCTTGGGGCAGACTTGGTTAAAGTTAATCATAGATAATCTAACATTTCCTACTCCTTTATCTAAATAGTTGCATCTTTTTCTATGTTTGGAAAGTTTTCTATTATTTCTTTGAATAAGCTTTATTCTTGATTCTATTTTACCTATATCTCATTAAAATTTAATCGTGAAATTAGATATTCTATTTTACTTGTATCTCATGAAAATTTAACTCATCCTTCCTACTAAATGTACTCTACATCTTCTTCTGTCCCAATGTAACATTTAAAATATTATATTTCATTTATAAAACTGATACAATTATTAAAAGTAGAATAGATATTAAAAATTTTAAGTGCAACTAATGGTAATGAGTATTCTATGTCCCATAGGTAACCATTGTTAATACTTTGAGGTCATTCACTGTGGTGATGAGTTCAGTAATGATGATAGCAACTTTCCAGTGATAACAATCCAAAAGATTTCCATAACTGTGGAATTGCTCAGCCTAAACTCTTGCTATGTAGCCACCTTTTGTATCTATTTATACTCCAAACTTGAATCCCAATTTTGTTTTGCTTTGACTCATGTGTTACTGTGTTAATTAACTTATTATATCCAGTTGAATAAGAAATGTCTAACTGAATTGGATTAGCATAGTTCTGGATGTGGCTAAAGGGATTTCCTGAAGATAGAAAATCCACCATGAATGTGAGTGGCACCAACCAGTCGGTGTGTCACTGAATAGAATAAAAGAGAAACAGAGAAGGAAGGGTCACTCCTTTTCTGCAGAGGAGCTCCAGTCTTCACCTTCACCTTGGACGCCCTCTCCTACTTTCGGCACAGACCCTTTGGCCTCCTGATCTCCTGATATGGACTTACACAGGACACTACGGTAAGCTCCAGGCCTTCAACTGTATTCTTCATTTCTCCAATGTGAAGACAACGCTTTTGCACTTTCCCACACCTGACTCTGTGAGTGGTCATTGTAAACCAATCTTGTAAATTCTTATATATGTGTATATCTTTCATTAAATCTGTTTCTTTAGTAAGCACTGATGGGTACCAACCATCTTTCTATTGAATAAGAATCCTTTTTACTTATGATTTTGCTTTTGAGGATTTTGGTTACCCATAGTTAACCGTAGTCCAAAATATTAAATGTTAACTATCAAAAATAAATAATTTATAATATTTAAATTGCATACCATTCTCAGTAACAATGAAATCTTCTGCATATCTGTTGTATCCTACCAGGGATATGAGCCATCCCTTTACCCAGAGTATCCATGTTGTATACACTATACATCCATTAGTCACCTAGCATTTATCTCAGTTATCTGATTTGCTGTCATGGAACTGCAGTATTATTATGCTTGCATTCAAGAAACCTTTATTTTACATAAGAATGGCCTTAAAACATTAGAGTAGTGACGCTGGCAATTCAGATAGAGAAGCTGCACAGTGTTCCTTTTAAGTGAAAAGGTACAAACACAATGTTATTTTGAGAAAGGGATACATTCACATAAATTTTATTATACTGTTTTGTTATGATCATTCTATATTCTGGGTTATTGTTGTTAATCTCTCACTGTGCTTACTTTATAAATTATACTTTCTCGTAAGTATTTATACATCAGCAAAATTATAGTATAAATAGGATTCATTACTTGGTTTCTGGGATCCACTGGGGTCTTGGAACAAATTTCCTACAGATAGGGCCTGGGGGGCTGCCATGTCTTTGCTTTGCTTAGCAGTAATGTTTAACTTACCTGCAACAGTAAGCATTCTGATGCATTGTATTCCTCTCTATAAGCCTCGTGGCTCTGCTGTAAATGATTTTTCTGAAGTTCACACTAGGCTTTTCACTTTTATCATCTGCTCTTTGAGTATAAGAATATCTACCTAAAATGACGGTTCTAATTGTTATTCAATATAATGTCGAGCTCATGCCATAGTATAGCATAGACAAGTGTATGCTATTGCTATTAATCATTTTCTACACTCTCATTTTTCCATTGTCTGGGAAATTAGAAGGGAATGCATCAGATACTACTGATTACAGGCATGTTAAATTGAAGGCCAGTCATGATACTCTGCATATACAGTTCTATGACATCCACCTTGCCTTAGGCCTCATATCTAGATATCTTTATATTTGTTTGATAACTTTTGTTATGTTATAAAGCCCTTCGGTCAGGAAATTTATATCACCATCTTTCTCTTCTCTGCTCTGGAGTGTCCTGCGCAGCACAGTGGTCCTCAAGGATCATGTACTGATGTGCTCCTTGGCTGTGATCCAGTTGGTGACTAAGTTGGGAGACTTTCTTAGAATCTACATCTAAAAAGATCACAAATGGTATAGATAGCTATGAATAGATATAGACATAGATACAGACACAGACACAGATATAGATAGATATAGGTATAATCTATCTATGTAGTTTTTTCATTCCCACTATAAATATGTATACTAAAATGATTGTATGATTATTCCCTCTCTGGTGTAGTTCACCATTTGTCCTATATGTTACCTTTGTTGATTCCTACTCTTTTAAACCACACTTTCCCAGGCCATTCAAATCTTACAAATGTATAAATGTTCTTCTTATAGTTTACCCATCAATCCTATAAAATTCAACTTCTATACTCTCTTATGGCAATGCAGTGCAAAGACCTTCAAAAGAATCACTGTGACCTCCTTTTGTTAAATCAAACATTATTTTTCTGGAACTTTGGAAACATTTTGTAATATTAATTTCCCTCTTTGACAAAACATTATAACCCCAATTTCAATGACTTGCATACTGCTGTTCAAATCCTTCCTTAACCTTCTGAAGTTTGTTTCTTAATCTTGTATTTTTCTCCTTAAATGATGGTGTTGCCCATTTTATAAAATGATTGTTTATGACCACCCTCAAGTTTATATGCTGAAAGTTAATCCCCATTGCAATGGCATCCAGAGACAGGAGTCCTTGAGAGGTGATCACGTGATCAGGGAGAATATCTATGGAATGAGATTAATACCTTCAGGAAAGAAACGCTAGGGAGTTTTCTCCATCCTTCTACCCCTTCAGGACACAGGAAGAACACCCACAATGAGCAGAGAAGCACGCCCTGATAAGACAGGAAATTTACCAGCACCTTGATATTGTATTTAACCTCCAGAAACATGATATGTAAATTTGTATTGTTTACATTCCACCTAGTCAGTGGTGTTTTTCTCATAACAGCCTACACAGACTACTGAGTAATTGTTGCATACAAAGCCTACTTCTCAGTGTGTATGTATTTCCAGGTGCATACTATGTAGGGCTAGACTTTGGCCTCAGGTGTTTTGTAAAAGACCCTAACAGAATCCCTCCTGAGTTTCAGATATGTTTCTAACAATCTACTGAACATATCCACTTGCGTGTCCCAGAAGGCATGCAAACACCATATGTTGTGAATGATAATCATGGTTTTACCTTTCACAACCTATCTTGTGGTTAATCCCTGCCGTACTTCTCTACTTCATTCCTTAAATAACTGTCTTGTCCAGCTTCTTATCTAACAGGTGAAAATTCTGAATCTTTTTCCTTCAGTTTAGCTTTTGTTATTTCTTTCCTCAAATCTAGGCTGCATATCTTCCTGAAATGAAAATTCATTCTCCCAGTTCTGTCTCCATTACTATAAGATAAACTCAAAACAAATTTTACTTGGAAAAAACAAATAATGTGATCTTGCCACCTATCTTTCTGGTCACTGCTGCCCTCGGAGCTCCCAAGCCCAGTATTCCAGCTATCGTACCATCACAGTTGTCAGATTCTTCTCTGTAACAATCCACTGTCCCGTGGTCTTCTTGAAAAACTTCTGATTGCTCTTCTGGAATCCAGGGGGATACTCTGTGTCTTCTCACACCACTTCTGTGTATGTTCCCAGTATATTTATTACTTGACATTGGAAGAATATGATTATGTGTTTTCTTCTCAGTGCATGTATATTTCATGTGTTTTATTTATTAGATTTCCAGCAATTAATAATCAGGAAATAGAAATATTTTTAATTTCCTGTATATACTATCTAGTCCCTGAAATGATTTCAAGAACAAAGTTTTGCCCTTTAAATATGTATTCATTTTTATTAAAACTTTCTGTACTGTGGAGAGGCAATAGATTGATGAATATATTTATAGAGGTTGATAAAACTGAGACATAAGCATTCAATGCCATTGACATTTCTCAAGGAAACCTCTCCTGCCCAATTCTTTGAATAAACTACCTCAACTACTCCTCAACTGCTGAGAAATCAACTTTTAGTTTAAAAGCCCCATTTATAGTAATTTTAAAAACCTCCTACTCTCCCTTCTTTTCAACATTTAGAAGGGAAAGAAAAAAAGCCTAACTTGAAAGCTGACTTATTTTAGAATTTTCCTTCTTCTAAAAATGTGGTTCCTTAGATAAAGAAGAAGAGTGATTATGAGAGTTAAATAAAGGATGAAGTACTTTATCATGGCTTTGGAAAGAGTCCCTAACACACTACCTGAATGCATAATTGTTACCCATACTCTTCCTGGCTTCCTCTCCCCACTTGCTTCCTCGTCCCAGCAGAATGCAGAATGTGTCAGGATCCCTCGCTGGCTTCAGCCCTCATGATTCATGAAGTAAAGTACTGTAGAAAAGAGGAAAGCTACCTGGTAATCATTCAGAGGTTGGTTTTCCTCCATTCTAATGACAAGCGAATTCCAGCCTCAAAAGAGCACATCAGTAAAAGTTAAATTTATTCTGCTAATTTGCCTAAAGTACAATATGTAGCCTTTGGGACAAACAAGATTGCATTTGTGGCAGGTATACGTAAACATCGATTGTCTGCTTCATATGTGGTAAAGTTTTCTATTACAGAGTGAGCTTCCTGTCTGAAAAATAAATACACCATAAAATGTGCCATCTGTATGTGCTTGTGAGTCCGTGTGTATGCATGTGTTTTTGTGTGTATGTGAATATGCTGGTGCTGGTCTGCATGTGTAAATTAGAGCAACTGAAAATAAAAAAAGCAGTGGCTTAATCATTCGAGCAAAGGATGTGCCTCTTGGGCCTAATGACCTAAAGGGGGAAAATATGCACAATCATTTCCCATGCCACAAGGAGAGGGTTTTTCATAGTGTACTTTTGGGAGAACAAGATAGACAACCCATAAAAATAGAAAATTAAGACCTAGTGCTAGATGAGATATAGTGATAGAAGAGCAGTTAGGGCTGGATCCAGGTCTTTTTGGGACCCGAATCATGTCCAGCTTTGGAGGATTCTTTTTTTAAAAAAAAATCATATGAAATTGCAAATATGAAGTTAAGAAATGAAAAGTGTTGGAATTTAAGCCTCATTCTCTTTACTGTAAATATGCCTGTACAGCCAAAACCTGAATATCTCTTTAAAAGAAAAGAAAAAAACTGCTAAGAAAATTATTTTTAAGAGTCTTAGATCAACATTTTATCTTATGAACAGAGGAATTCACTGACCACACAAGAACAGAATGTTTGTATTTGTACAATATCTAATATTTCTGTGTTAATAAACACAGTACCCAGAAATCAAGAAAGTCTAAAGTGATGTATTATAAACCCCTAAATTTCATACCAAACTTTCTCCATTCTTTAACAATACTATGATTTGTGTCTGGATGTCCTGCAAAGCCTCATGTAGTCATAAGGTTTTTTGAAGGTGGCTGAATCTAAAGTGTGTGATTGATTTGTAGTGCAATGTTGGGATTAAGGGTGCTGGGATTAAGGGTCTCTGATTGATGGATCAGTCCACTGATTGGATTGGCACTGCCCTAATCCCAGCAGACTGGATACAAAAGAAGGGGAAGAAAGAGGTTTGTCTCTCTTTTTTTGCTTTTGCTGTCCTCTGCTGCCATGAATGGTTGCCCTCTGCCATTCCACCCTGCCTTGGAGCCAGCCAACTATGAACTGAAACCTCACAAACTGTGAGCTAAATAAACCTTTAACTTTGGGAGTCAGGTATTTTGCACAACAACAAGAAAAGTCACTAAAATAATGTAGCAGTTGGAAACTGTCAAGTTTCTCTTAGCCCAGAATTCTTCATTTCTTAACTGCTACTGTGGTGAACACATAATTGGTAAACACATAAAACAGATGAAAATTGCTGGGCTATTGGGTGGAGGAAAAAAATGTCAGTTTGACCCCAGAAAGAGAAACTGTGCTTGATTGTTAGTTTAGTTTGAAAACAATGTATGCTTCTAAGAATGTTCTGAACTTTGCAACACCTGCTTGCTGGAACCGATAGGTTCTGCTTTTCTGCCCTTGCAAAAAATTTTTCACCTGCGCCAACCAGGATGTGGTTTTCAAGCTTAAAAGCTCAAACTTTCTTCGGTTCGGGACTGCTCAGCATCTCCATGCGTGGAGAACAGACCGACAGCCGCCGGCCCGGCTAATAAAGGCTCTTAAAATTCCAGTTTGGATTCTGGTCTCGGTTCTTTATTCAGGGTAACCCATTACACTACTACACATCTGAAGAGCCTGAGGAAGGCACCATGGTTGGACAGCTTCAGCATCTGCTCCACATGACGTACAGCGTTGCTGTCCAAAGGAAGGAAGGCATGGTGGAAAGGAGATGGCTCAACAGACCACTTTTCTGCTCCTGGGATGAAGTGCTTGATTCTCACAATTTAGAGGAGGAGAGATTTATTTGGCTCATAACTTCATTTCAGAGCTAGAGGACACCAAGGTACAAACAGCATGACAGAGGGCGTGGTGGAGAGAAACTCTTCAACCACAGCAGTCAAGAGACAAAGAAAGGAGGAGCTGGTGACAAGGGTGTACTTGTCATGGTCAGGCTCCCCTCCCAAGGACTGGCCACTTCCAAGCAGCCCCCATCTCTGAATGTGAGACTTTTGGGAGACATTTTCTGTCTGGCCTTCCCAAATTCATTTCCATCTCATTGTACAAAGTGCATTTGTCTATTACTAAGAGTCATAAAATTCTGAACAACTCTAGCATTGCTGAAAAGTCCAAGTCCCATGTCTCCTGTGAGACTCAAGGCAAACTCTCAGCTGGAAATCCTTTTAAATATCAAAAAAGAAGGGTAAACTGTTCCAACTTACAATAGCATAGGTTAAGCATTTCCTTTCCAAAAGGAATCAATTAGATAAAAAGGGGTGGTACTGAAGCAAGACCAAAACCCACTGTTATGGCTGTGTGTAGATGTCCCCCCAAAGCTTCATGAGGTCATACATGAGGCTTTTTCAAAAGTGGCTGGATCTATGGTATGTGATGCTGAAAGTGATTCATGATGTACTGCTAGGCTCAAGGGCACTAGGATTACGGGTGTGGGTGCTAATGGCCTTGAGTAGCCTAGATCAGATTAAAGAGGCAGAAAGATGCTGTTAAGGTCCCTTGCTTGTTTGCTTTTATGACTTCTGCTTGGCATGAACTAGTTTTTTTCTTCAATTTCCCCTCTGCCAAGGCACCCTGTCTTGGAGCCAGCTGATTAATAGACTGAAATCTCTACAATGAGCTAAATCAACCTTTTTCTCTTTAACTTTGGGTGTCAGGTTTTTTGTCTCAACAGTGAGAGAAAATCAAGTAACACACCCAGCATGGCAAACATTTAATCCTATAGCTCCATTTCCAGTACTCAGGACCAGCTGTGATGAGAAGTGAGCTCCAAAGGATTTGGAATGCTGTCCCCCTATAACATTACTAGCCGCATCCCTTATGAGCTGTCATTCCGGGTAACTCTGCTCACTGCCTGCGGGTTTCCTCATCAGATGTTCGATGTTTCCCGTATCTCCAACTTCCTGAGGCCTGCACAACACTCTCACAGTTTCATGCACTACCCTCTTAGGGGCACGCTGCTTGGTCTCCCTGACCTTCATCTGAAATGTGGGTGGAGTACTCCAAGAACCTGTAACTCATTCATCTTACATACCTGTAAAACCAACACCAAGGTCTTCCCCACCTCAAGCAGTAGCCAGATTCCCTTAGATCATAGCTGCCATGCCCCTGAGTTCCTAGATGGCTGAGCATGGTGAAAAGAATCCCATGGATCCAGTACCCTAGGCAGTCCTTCTTGAACAGTGTGCCCTCTCTTCTCAAATGAAAGTGCACTGGAGATCCAAATGATCCAGTTGAAGGTTGAAGGTCTGGAGGTCACTGTAGTGTCCCATGTGAGTCCATAACAGGAGGGGAAGTGAAGACTTGAGCTTCTCTGATGAAACAGAATTGAGTTTTCCTTCATTTCCTTTTATTCTATTCAGGTCAGCCTCATAGTTGTTAGTGTCACTCACTCCTGGAGTAGGTCTTCTGTCTTCAGGAAATCCATTTAGCCACACCCAGAACTGTGCTAATCCAATTTAATTGAGGGTTTCTTACTTAAATTTGCACAATCAATTAACTGTCACAATCTACCCCTTGTCAGCTTGATGACAAAATGCATTTCCATAAACCATACTTAATTTCCATATACAAAGACAAGTTCATAATTACACCTAACATGTCACCACTATCTTATATACAGATACAAATGGAAATACTCTTAATTCTCTCCTGAGAATAGAAGGCAAGTTTTCTTTGGGTGATGATTACTCCTAATGTTTGATAATTTGAACATTATAATATGTTTTACAATACTTAAGAAACAATATTAAATTTATCAACATTAGGTTACATGTGAACCATATTAGGAGAGAACTATTACAATTACAATCATCACTTCTGTAACTGATTATCGGGTCATAGCTGGTATTTATAACTATCTTCTAGTAGTCATTCTATATTCCATTGGCCTTTAGCAAGCACCTTAGCAAGTCTTGGATGACCCGGACCTTCATTCCCGAAGGTCCAGGGCCATTTGTCATTCTTCCTGGACTCGGTTGTTGTAGTTTCCCATTGACCTTAATCACAGATTATGGTAATACCATGAGGAGGCCTATGATATCTCCTAAGGTATTTCCTGAACTCCAACTATATTCTTCCTTGCCTCCACTGTAGAAAAGAGTTGACCCCTTGACAGCCTGGGTCAGTCACCGTGATAACCGCAACACCCTGTCTATCTTGTATACTCATGGGCAAGAAGAAACCAAAATGACCAGAGCAAAATCTTAATTTCCAGTTAAATGGAGTCAGTGTTATGTTTCCTGGTACAGGTCTTCCTCATTCTGGAACTAAGAATTCTAGGCCAATAGCCCATATGGTTATAGGAACAGGAAGCAACAATTTGACTGGTAGATCATTAGGGATAATGGTCAGTGGTACCATTCGCATTTCCACTCCTTGATTCCTGGGCTGGTGAATCCTAGATACAGGAGACACAGAACAATAGAGTAGATACTGTTTCAAACCATATCCAGCCTTTTGAAGAACCTTGCCCCAGTCCTGAAAGTTATTGTCACCTACCTGGCACTGTAACTCCATCTTCAAAAGGTCATTCCCCCATTCTATCAATCCAGCCACTTCTGGATGGCGAGGAACTTGGTAAGACCAGTGAATTCCATGAGCTTGAGCCCATTGCCTCACTTTGGCTGTGAAATATTTTTCTTCAGTCAGAGGAAACGTTTTGTGGAATTCCATGATGGTCAATAAGGCATTCTGAAAGTCCACAGACGGTAGTTTTGGCAGAAGCATTATGTGCTAGGAAGGCAAGTTCATGCCCAGAACTGTGCTAATCCAATTTAGTTGGGCACTTCTTACTCAAGTTAACACAATCAGTTAATTATCACATTACTTTTTATTTTATTTGTTGGTTTTGAATGACATAGGGATTTATTCACTGCTTTGGTTGTTTCTCAAATATATTTTCCCTTTCTACATTTCTTGATGTATAAAATTATCAATATCATTTCTTTGTTATGCAATTTTATGAGTTTAGAGCATTTAAAATGAAATTATTTCTACTAGGATATATTTCAGTGATGACTTGTATAATAGGGCTTATTTTATTGAAATACTCCTTAAGGGAATTTTTGTCTTTTGTGTCTCACTTGTTTAAGTCTAGGACTGTCCTAACATGTCTGTATGTTTTTATTCCTGCATTTCTATGTAACTTTTCAAATAATTGCAAGATGCAGCAGAATTCCCCAAGTTTTACTTTTCCTTTCCTCCTAGGAATTACAGGCAATATTCTTTTTCCTGAGTACTGTTTTTCTTCAAAAGGACTTGCTTGTACCCTGATTTCATGGTGTCAGAGCCCAACACCAAATAAGGATCTTGAGGAACTATTTCCACTAATGCAGTCTGTACTTCCCAGTGAAGTTTATTTGACCTTTGTAGACACACAAAATGCATGTCCTTTGCTACCAGGGTGTTAGCTAACACAGATACTAGAGAAAAGAATTTTTTTTTTTCTAAAATGGATGTCCTGGAACCTATCTCTATAGTTTTCTCTAGCTTTTCTGTCTTCCTTCCTTCCTTCCTTTCTTCCTTCCTTCCTTCCTTCCTTCCTTCCTTCCTTCCTTCCTTCCTTCCTCCCTCCCTCCCTCCTTTCCTCTTCTTTCTTTCCTTCTTTCTTTCTTCCTTTCATTTCTTCCTTGTCATTGTTTCTAGAAATTTTTTACTGACACAACGTACAAGTATTGCTCTTTTGAAAAGCTACTTCAACAGAATTGACTTTCTTACATATTTCTGCCTTTTGAACTATTTGACTTGTTTCATTGATCTCTTGGTCTCTCTGTTTTTCCTCCAGCTGGAATCACTAGCACATGGAGGAAGTACTGCTCATATATAGAGGAACACACTCCAATTTCAAATATATTAGAAAGATAGCAGACAAAATTAGTTTGTGATTATTAAACAATAAAATTACACAAACTCCATCTAGTTTTCATGTTGCTCTTACTAAATATGGGTTTTCATGGTTTAATTTGTTATATGAACTGTGACCTATTGCTTGGTCCATACCATTACTCAACACTCAGTTTCAAATATTTATTAATGTACCATATGCCAAGAAAAAAGCATGGGATACAGTAAGACATAATTTTTTCCAAAAAAAATATGTAAGTAATAGGTTCTCTGATGCCAGTTGATTAGGCTATATAGACCACAATATTTTTTTTGTACTGGGAATCAAACTCAGGACCTTGTGCTTGCCTGGCAGGCACTTGTGCTGCTGAGCTATATCTCAGCACACACAAATTTTTACTGTAGTTTTTTCACAGGTGCAGTACACTATTACCAAAACAAACTATCTTGAATCCAACTCAGTTGAACATTTTCAAACTTTCCTCAGTGTGTATTAAAGCCAATCTACTGCAGTCCATCAATTTACATGTCAACACACAAATCCTTAATGAGCAAACACTTTAAGGAATATATTGTGCCTGGCCTGAAGTGAATTTAAGAGATTATAAGGACACATTACTTCTTCTCTCCAAAGAATTAAAAAATAAATTTGGGCCTATTAAAAAACAGATAAGAGGACATAAATAACAGTGAAAAAGCGTATATGATATATCCCAATTAAATTATACAGAAATATCTCTTGAGGATTCCCATTTTAAAGTTTTACAAGTACGTCAAGTACTTCTCCATTGTACTTCATCTAAACAATCAGTAGCATATTTCCACTTAAAGTCTTTTAAATCTATTTCTTAAACCAAAGTACTTTCCAATCACAAATTCATACCTTCATATCACTTGGTTATACTGCAGGACTGTCTTGTCTCCTTTCCCTCTGTCTGTACATATCCCATCAATCTTTCTAAACTACACACATGTAACTTCTACTCTTCACCTAAAAGATAAAGACATTGAGTCTCTCTATTGACTTCAATTTAAGATATCACCAATTTGGCAAAGAACAGAAAGCCCTACAAAATGTTTTTCCTTCCTCTGCTTTCACTGTCATCTCTACTTGCCAAATACTCCACTGTGTTCCAACCACTCACAACCATTCTGAGTGTAGTATTTCCTCTGTTCTGATCCCACCAGCATAATCAAGAGGGATTCATCACACCATGCAAAGATGGTTCAACATACAGAAACAATGAACAGGATATACTATGTCAACAAAATGGCTAAGAACAATGAGATCATCTCAGTAGATAAATTTTTTTTTATAAAATTCAACGTATCTTCATGATAAAATGATTGAACATATTTAATACAAAAAGAAACGTTCTACCACACGGTAAAGGCAATAAATAACCAACCCAATGAATAACAAGCTCATAGCTAATACTATACTAAATAGAGAAAAGCTGGAGTTTTCTCTGTAAGAGCTGGAAAAAGCAAAGGACACCCACTGCTATCACTTTTATTCAAGACAGTGCTGAAAGTCCTAGGCACAGAAATCAGGCAAGAGAGAAAAATGGACATTAAACTTGAGAAGGAAAAGATCAAATTTTCACTGCTCAAGGATGATTTGATCTTATGTATCAAAAATCCCAAAGATGCTACCAAAAGAAATTAGAATAAATGAATTCACTACAGTTGCAGGTTATCAAGGCAATACAGAAAAATTAATAGCATTTTTATATGCAAAGTAAACTGACAGAGAAAGCAGGGAAGCCATTGCATACAGAGTACCTGCAAAATGTCATAAAATACTTAGGAATAAATTTAACCAAAGAGGTAAAACAAAGTAAAAAAGAAGATGAAGCAAATGAAACACATCTGTATTCATAGACTGAAAGAATTGATATCGCTAAAATGTTTGTACAATCCAAAGTAATCTACAGATTCAGTATAACTCCATATCATATACCAGTAATGTTCTTCAAATACCTAGAAAGAAATCCTAATATTTATATAGAAGAACAACATAAGTAAAACCCAAATAGCCAAAGCTATCTTGACCAAAATGAACAAAGTAGAAGACACTCTACTGCCTGATTTCAAAATACACTGCAAAGCCATAGTAATAAAAATAGCATGGTATTGGCATAAAAACAGGCACAAGGAGAAATGGAATATATTAGAGATTGGAAGTAAACCCACACATTTGTAGCTTACATATTTTTGAGAAAGTTATCTAAAATTATATACTGGAGAAATAGTATTTTCAGTGAATGGATGGAGAAAATTAAATATCCACATGTAGAAGAATGAAAATAGACCACTATTTCTTACTAGCTCCAAAGATCAACTTCACATGACTTGGACTTTATATAAGACCTTAAACCATGAAACTACGACAAGAAAATGTAAGGGAAATGCTTTTGGACACTGGAAAGGCCGAGTACTTTCACTAAGACCTCAAAAGTGCAGGAAACAAAAACTAAAACAGACAAATGAGGTTACATTAAAAAAAAAACCTTATACACACCAAAGGAGACAAACAACAGAGTTAAGAGGCAACATACAGGATGGGGTAAAATATTTGCAAGCTATGTATCTAGCAAAGGATTATTATTTTTATCACATAGTGACATATTTGCCATTAACTTTTTTCCATAGAATATAATGTCCTTGAGGGAAGAGACCTGCTCTCTTGCCATTTTCTGATCAAAATGTCATAGTAGCTGATTTGTACAATAAGCACTTCATAAACTTGCTTATTGAGTCAGTAAATACATGCACTATCCTTAGATGGGAAAATGCCCTTAGATAATTTGAGAGACTCCCTGAGGACAGGAGAAAAGCTTGGACTTGGGAATAAAAATAATTTGTTCTCAATCTCTCCTCTGGTACTATTAGCTGTATAACCTGAATATGCTCTTAGTTTCCTCAAGACTGGTTAAAGTCATGTGCAAAATGGGAATAAATCCTGCAGGCACAGTTGCCATGAGGATTAGCCAAAAATGTATGTAAAATACCAGAACTTGGAGCTTACTAGATATTCTGTAACATTAATTACCATGTTATTTTTAATAGATGCTTGGGCCTTCTATGGCCTTTGTGAAATCTATTGTTCTTAACATTATTAACAATGGTATTTTAATGAGTATTTTTGAACATTTCACTCTAGTAATTAATTTGGAACTTTAGCTCAAATATTTGTAATGTGTTTCTCTAAGGCATCATCTGCTTCCATAAGCATATGTTATATGGAATCTAATGATTGCACATCCTTCAAGACCAAAAGCAAAGTGTCTGTCTCTTTATATCTTTCCATAGCACTCACTGCCACCTGATACCAACACACAATTGACAACTGATGAATGTTCACAGCCACAGCTGTTCCAATTTCTGTCTCACATAAGCTATAAGTTTCCTAAGCCGGAATTGAGGGGGAAAAAAGACAGAAGAAAGTCTTTCCTGTACTCAAAATGAGTTGTTCCTATGAAAAATAGCTAAAACAGGTAAACAATATAAAGAAAATTGTATCAATTCAAGTGTGAAAAGGCAGCCCTTGTATAACATAAAAATAACTTGTGTTATTTGCTTTAAATCTTAACTAAATAAGTAGGCTAGAAATTATCACAGGAACGTTTCTCAGATAACCTTGTTCTACTAAAATTTGTAAAAGTATCTATAGAAAGTTTCATTTTTATAGTCACAGCAGTGACTGTTTTTAAAATACAACAACCTAATAGCTAAAAGTAAATCTGTGAGGTTTGGATAATAGTCTGTTTCTGATCAATTACTTTCTCTCCATTGTGTGCAAAATAAGGTCATTTAGAGGGGTATCATTTATCTTGAGTGTTTGTCATAATTGGCCAACTATCCACAGAGGCATTAATCTAGAATTCCAAGTCATTTCTCAATGAAAATGTGAAGGTATATTTATAATGGAAAATTAACATCACAATGATATATAGGTTTAGGATTTTTCTCAATTCTAATGATGTGCAAAATGTTTTCTATTAATAAATATTGAATTGTTTGAAAATTGTGCAAAAACAGAGAAAAGAAAAGATGGATATCTGGAGCTAGCAATCATGAGTGACTAAATCCAAATTTAGGTACTAATACAAAATGTTACATCATTCATTACATATATTTTTGTTCCTTACTAAATATATGCATACATGAGAGATTCTGTTTTGCTCCTATCTTGTGTTTTGATTTATTTCCAATTGTGCATGTCATCATCAAACCAGTAGCGTAGTATCTCTTACAAGAGGAATACAACATGAAAATATTGTAAAATGTCCATAGAATCAAATGAATGACCAAAAATTATACTTTTAAGTTTTGATCTTCATTTGACTTTTAATATTTAGCCAGTTTAAAATCCTGTGTGGAAAAAGATAAAGCAAGTCCTGCAAATCACAGCTTTCATGGGACCTTCTCTGCAAAGCACATGATGGGCAGAAGCAGCAGGTAAGTTGCTCTGCAGAGGTAAGGGATACAATTTGGAAAGCAACATACAAATTCTTCCTCCACAGACTTCTTTTCTCTCTTGATCTCTGAACTTTGAAGACTAACTACTGGAGAACAGTAGCACAGAAGACAGAACGATGGGTTCAAACCCTGGTCCACTATTTGCTGAATGTAATGGTCAGCATTGCTGACAACCTCTCTGAAGTGTATGTTCAGGGCATTTAAGATACATCTGATTTATAGTTGGTTGTTATAATGTTACTAAATGAACATCTCTGGACATTTATAAGATGAGTATTTCATTCCTTATAGATTGTTGAATGATGTAAATGAGATAATGTACATTAACTAATTTACTAAGGTAAAAGTGTCTTAGTAAATAGTTAGCATTTAATAAATGATGGGTATTTTTGTTGCAGTAGGGGCAGTGGTCATCATTAGCTTCCTAGAAGACACTTGGATTTTTTCTTTAAAGATCAAACATAAATTTGTTCATTAAGATTCACTTGTGTACTTACGAATGTTGCTTTACATGGATACTTTTTACCAGTTCATCCACTCATAAAAATGTTGTCTATATTTTTATGGATAGAAAGGCTTAGAAAAGGATGATATCAGTTTAGCCTACTGCAGTCATAGAATGAAAGCTATTGAGCCAATACAACAAAAGTTTCATGTACCCAAATTAATAATCCCATAATCACCTATAGCCAGCTAAAGTGTCTAGCTTTAAAAGACGCCTGGAAACACTTCTTGCATTTCATTGTAGGATCTGGTATGATAATATGTCTTGTGAGGTCTTTCCAACTCTCTCTCTCTCTCCCCACCCTTTGTGTTTCTCCCTTTTTCGGTACAGAACATAAGCTCTCCGTGCAGTCTTCACCATCTGACAGAACTGGGAAGTTATTGAGAACTAAACCTTTTACCATTTGTATTCAGTTGACATGGTGGTGTCAATTTTATTTTGGTTTAAATAGTCTTGTCAAGAAAATTATGCAGAACCAGTGGTATAGCTCAGTGGCACAAGTGTCTGGCTTGCGAGTACAAGGTCTTGATTTTGATTCCTGGTACTAAAAAAAGAAAAGAAAATGATACAATGGCAATTTTTTCTTCTGATATTACTAAAGCTTATCAGGACGTCTCTTAAATGGCAAAACTTTCTACTTCCCATGATAGTTAGTTATGAATGACTTCAGATATCTTCATTATATAAACCATCTGATTAGCAAAAAGTATCATACTCTACACATACCACAACTATTTTGCATGTAAAGAATCGTATATATGTATGGCACGCAACACATACTCAAGAGAGATTTGGTGAGTTGAATTATCCCCTAGAAAACTTCAATATGTTCTTCCCTGCTCAAACACTTCCTTCTCAGTGTTTTGAATTTTTTATCATAGAATCTTTTTATTTCCTCAGAATTTTCACAGTGTTAATTAATTAGTTGTAATAATTTACTCATCTTTTTTCTCTGAACAAATTCTTGAAGAAAGTAACAGTACTTACTGTATTGCCACTATCTGTGTAGCAAGTATAGTATATTCAGGCAGGCATGGATATTGCACAAATCATTAAAATTGCTTGATGAATTACTGCTTCTTTTCACATTTTTTTGTTTTTTTTTTTTTTTTTTTTTTTTTTT
>NW_004955423.1:18610766-18671529 GCF_000276665.1 Chinchilla lanigera
AAAATAAAATAAAATAATAAAATAAAAACCTAGTGAATGCAACCGTAAGAGATATTTGATTCAGTTAATTTTTTGTTTGCTGTTGCAACTCTGGCATAATACACCAAATCTAAGAAACTTTATTTTTGATAGGCCAATATTTCACTTTAGCTCTTTAAAGATGTTTTACATGATAAATAATTCAGAATTCTACTGCAATTTATATACAGTTTACTGTGTATTATCATTATAGAGTCATAGAATAAAAATAATAATTACAGAATTATAATAAAATATAGGATATAAATTGTAGAATAAAAACGTGATATAGTAATTTTGTTGCCTTCAATGAAATCTTTCTTCCCTCCACCAAAACTGGAAGAACAGTATCTTTTTCATGATATTTACTGAGAAGAGTCAAAAAGAGAAATGTATCCCCTAAGAAAGCTGAGTTATTCCAAAAGTTTCTTTATTGTTGTTATTTTTCTGCATAAGGCAAACAGTTGGCTTGTCCCTAAGCTATCATGCTCTAATTAGTCAGCAATGATAGTTAACATGGTCCTTCCCTCCTTCCAATAGTTCCCTCCTTTACAAGGTGATTTGCAGAGACAGTTTGTTAGAGTACCTGCACCAGATTTATAATTCCCATTTGAGTCTACGCATACCCCTTCACTAGGCATGGTTTTGATAGGTGTACTGGAATAGAGTTACAAGGAGGAACATATTAGCACATAATAATGTTTTATTTCTCTGAAGCTTTCAAAATAGGTACTTCATTTGCAGAAAGACACCAAATTATCATCTTTGTGCTTCTTTTACAAAATAATGTGCTAGCTTTTGTTTGATTTTGTTCAGTTTTGAAAGCTGACATAAATTATTCTGAAGAGCTATACAGTTTCATGATCTAGTTTTGTAAGGTAGAGGAATAATATCCTTTAATATATATTTATCATTCCTTTATTAAAAATATGCAATTTTACTCTTTTCAGTACAGTAAGAGAGGATATCAGTGTATCAGTGTGTATGTCTGCAAAGTAAAAGAGCTACATTTTATGAACAAAAGCCTCACTTCTATATTTTAATATCACAAATACCTGTTGTATTTCACACATTTTCCTTGTGTGTCATGCATTTCTGTGTTCTGAAATAAATCACAGAAGAATTTCTTGTGCTGGGAAAGCATACCCCTGAGAGAGACATCTGTTTTATTCATACATTTTTGAAATCTAAGCCTTTTAACTCTAGCCACAATATAATGAAGTGCTTTGGGGAGATTAGCAGCAAACCATATTTGGATGGAATCAAACATAAATTTATCCCATCCTACATAAAATGCTACTTCTTTGTATTTGATAACTACAGTGAAATATCTTGTATTAAAAGTAGTGAAGCAGTCTTAAAGATGAGTTTGGGGACAATTCTATCCAGGAAAAAATATTATTCAGCAACTAAAAAATGTATTTTTCTGAATAATTTTACTAATTTATCCATTCAGAAAACTTTACTGAATAGTATGTGAATGGGGACACTGCTAGGCATTAGTAATACAACAGTAAACAAGATAACACATGACACTGGCCTTGAGGAAACTTTGAGAACAGTTAAAGGAAAGGGGGGCACACAGGTAATTATAAGAGAGTGATAAAAGCTGTAGTGAGAGTTAAATATCGAGTCCTACAAGAGTGCTTGGTGGTAGTGGGTGGTAGCATGTAAATCAGCTGCTGGAGATTTTGGAAACGTTTCTGTAAAAACTAATGGCATGACTAAGCTAGCCACTTGAAATTAGGGGTGGTATGGAAAGAGAATTCCAGGCAGAAGCAAAAGTAGGAGCAGTTTCCTGAAGGATAAAGAGAACAAAGCGAATTCAAAACAATTGGAATTCATTGAAATGAAAGCTTGAAAGGCACTATCAAAATATGACACATTATCTTGAGAGCAGTTGAGAGATAATTTAGGGTTTTTGAGGAAGAGAGTGGTTGACTTAGAAAGAGCATTCTGACTCTAATGCAGAAAATGCATTGAAAGAAGTAAGATTGGAGACAAGAAACACATTAGGAAATTGTTAAAATGATCCGGGAGGAAGATGATGAAGCTTGAGTTTAGATAATGGAACTGGAGATGAAGGTGGTCAACAGTATAAGAGACATTAGTATTCCAATTTCCAGTGTGTACATCTCCTCCTCTTTCTGTGGTGTGCATTTGCCCAGAGATTTTGTCTGTAACTGTACTCTCAGAGAACAGCTGGATGCTTAGATTCCTTGAGAACTTTGACGTTAAAAAGTGATGCTTTGCTAGAAATTTTATGAATAACTGTTGATACAAGTTTTAATGGTTATGCTTAATTGTAAACTTAACCATGATAGCTTGAGAGCGACCTAAGGATTCACAAAGCTGAACTTTGGGATGTACCTCAGTCAGGAGGCATAACATTAGCAGACCCCTTTTCTGTAGCTCTATACATCTGATCTGCTCAACAGCTAATGAACAGGGCAGCATTATCATGCCATGTTCTTTCACTACAATTCTGTATTTTTGACTTAGAGCCAGCTCATTGTGGACTGAAAATATTAGAAAAGTAAATCATTTCCTCTTGCAGCCTGTTAGTGTCTTGTACTTGTTTAAAGCATCAGGAAAGCTGACTACTATAGATAATTAGTGCCATAGAAGAGTGACCATTGCTGTGAGTATGCATGACCGTATGGCTCAGAAGTCTTTGAAACAGGTGTGTGGAAGGAGTTCGGAAGTATTTGGAGATAAGGACTGGAGAAGTTGTAGAATACTATAAGTAGATATGGATGGTGATTCTGATAGAAGCTCAGGAGACAGGAATACTGATAGGAATACTGATAAGATAGGCAAAAGTTATGAAGTTTCAGATGGGAATGACTTTATTGGGAATTGGAAGTGTGGACATTTATGTTAAATTTTGGCAAAGACTTTTTGCTCATTACACCCATGTTTTGAGACTTTGTGGGAGGTTGGATTTAAATTAGTGGGTGAATTGATTTGGTGGAGGAAATTTCAAGGCAACTCAGTGTTCAGCCTGTAGCATTAGTACTGCTAACTGATTTTAACTGAAATTATGAAAATCAAAAACAAAAGTACAGCAAAAATTTTGAAAAGTTTATATTTCTTGGCCAAAAATGAACCTTTTGTAAAACTGAGCCAATAGCAGTGTGGTTGTTATAGAGATTAGTGCCATTAAAAAGACACCAAGTACTTTGAACAAAAACAAGTGAAAAAAGGTGCTTCAAGGACATTTCAGGAATCAGCAAGACCCTACCCAATATGGACTCAGAGGTGTAAAACTGAAACTTTTCTTTTGAGAAGAGAATCTGTAGGTACTGTGCTAGAGAAGATTGCTTTGAGAATTGATACCTTGGCATTTATTTCACTGTACTTAACCATATAGACATTTAGAGGCCATTGCAGACATGATCCAAGGGGGCTTGGCTTCTGCTTGAACTGATGGCAAACCTTGGTGTCATTCATGAGATGCTTTTCTTACAGCCATGAAGAATCCAAGAGTTGTTGGGTCGTGAAGGATTCCCTTCAGATTTCAAAGGAAAATCTGAGAGGTCAGATAATGTGACTCTGAGAGGTAGGGGCATGAAGCTGTAGGAATGAAGCAAAAAGTGAGTAAAGACCACAAAAGATGGAGATTCCAGGGATGTGGAACATCTGCCAAGGATATCTATAACCCATGAGTGAAGCCATTTCAAAAGATTAATCATGTGGGGTGTAACTAGGTGGGAGTAGTCCCACAGAGGTGGGACTACCCAGGCTATTTGGAACTCATATCTACCATGTGTCCCAAGTGCCACAGACATAGAGCTAGAGGACTTTATGTGTATCCTGATGTATTTTAGTATCTCTATATTCCAATTCCTTTCTATCACCGTATTTCTACCTTTGGAATGGAAATGTGAACCCTGTACCACTGAACACCTGGAACACATAAATTGCTTTTTTATATTTTACAAAGGTTCATAGTGAATAGTTTACCTTAAGTCTCTGAGAGACTTTGGATTTTTAGACTTTAGATTTTTAAGCAATGCTAGAACTATTGAGATGCTGGGGAAGAGATGATTGCACTTTTGATTGTATGAAGGATCATTGTGTAATGTTAGGCAGACTTATAAACTTGTCATTACCTTTATTTGGAGATGAGGTATAGTTTAAGGAGATATGTTTGGGTGGCAAGTTGATAAGGGGTAGAATGTGATGGACAAGCTTAATTGTCAACTTCATTTTCTTGGAAGCCACCTAGGGGATTGGTAGAAAACACTTGTAGATGTTTTAGTGGCTCAAGGAGGTGCAACTTCGGGGGTAATATCTTGTCCCTGGCTCCTTCCTCTTTGACATTCTTCTCCTGCCCTCTGCTTATCAAGTGCAATGAACTGAGCCCTTGAATTGTGCTGTATCATTCAGCTGTGATATTTGTGCACTGGGGTCAGCTGAGTGCAAACTAAACCCCCTTAAGTCTGGAAAGAAACTGTTTCTTGCTTTAAGCTGTAGTGTTGGCTATTGGTTTTAGCAATAGGAAAGTTGACAAATACACAACTACTAGCTGCCCAAAGTGGAGAATGGACAAGTGGATATTTGTACCTAAGAATAATGTGCCTTTAATCTGGAAAATTAAGGTAGCACAAAGGCATGTTAGGAAGAAGGAGTTGGTCCTGGACACATACGATAAAATTTAAATGCCATTACAGTATTAGTATTAAACTGGGGAACTTGTGTTTTAGGTTAAAATATGTTTCCCCAAATGATGAAGTTCTTACCAATATTTGTGAATATGACCTTAACTGGAAACAGGGTCTTTGTAGATTATCAATTTATTACAAGTTAATAATTGTGTTCTTACAATAAAAGGAAAAAGGAGAGGCCTATGTGAATATTGGAACTATGCTGCCACTCACAAACTACCGGAAGTAGCAGAGAGGCCTGGACCAGATCCTCCTTAACGCCTTTTGAGCAAGTGTGGCTCTGCTGGCACCTAATTTTGCATTTCTGGTCATTACAATTTTGAGACTAAACATTTCTATTGCATAAACCCTCAGATTGTTGTACTTTGTTATGAAAGTTCAGAAACATTAATATAACTAGGAAAAGAAGTCCAACTGGGCACAGAGTGTATTTGTCAGATGTTGGAGAACTTCAGAAGAGAAAGGTCACACCAGTATTCCACAGTCATTATTTCCCAGTAATGGCATAGTTCTAGCCATGTGAGATGAGATCATTTTTAATGTTCTACCAGTATTCAGCATGGCTTTCTGATATTAGTTGGCTTGTGGAAATAAAGCTGTATTAAATTTTTAGTTGTGCCCAGGATTCTGAAACGGAGCATTTGTTTGATGGTTTTCTTAATTTTCCTTATTAGGACTCTTGTATTTCAAGCATACCTCCTCATTTTATGGCTTAGCTCTTTAAATCTTTCTTTCTCAGTCTAAGCATGGAATTGTCTCTGTTCACCCGCATTAACTTTGTTAAGATCTGAACTTTGTTGTGGGTTCATTTCCCACCCCCACCCCGACCCCAAATACCTTGACTAGTAGTTCTACTTCTGTCAGTGACTTGAAAACAGACTAGTGAGGAAAGCTGAAAAGTGACATTCTTTTGGAAACAAATGTCTTCCTACATCCTATGGTTCCTTATTTTATTGAGCTTTGACATATACAGAAATGCACACATCTAAGACCACGGGCTGCTAATGTATTCATATTCATGCATTTATATTGTATATAAAGGGTTACTCTGGTTGCTATAGCTAGGATCAGGATGACTAGTAATCCAAGGAACTTTCTCTTGCTCTGTGTATTCAGGATGATCAGCCTTTCACTAGCAAATATAATTTGTCCTTTTTGCATTGTTATTGTTGTTATTTTGCAGTCCTAGGGATTGACCCAGCCCAGGTAATTTGAACTGAGTTACATTCCCAACCCCCTTTCTTAATATTTTTGTTCCTTTTTGTTCTTTGTTTTTCTTTTTGAGGCAAGGTCTCACTATGCAGTTCAGGCCACCCTTGAGCTCACTTTGTAGCCCAGTCTCGTCTCAAACTTGCAGTGATCCTCCTGCTTCAGCCTCCCAAGTGCTGGGATTACAAGTGTGCACCACCATGCCCGGGCTTCTGTTTTGTTTTTAAAATCAAGAGACAAGGTCTCGGAATTTACTAAGTTGCCCAGGTTGGTCATGAACTTGTAACTCACTGGTTTCATGTGAGGTTTCTATTTTGTGCCTGATTTTGTTCTTTCAGAATTATTTTATTTATCTATGCTGTTATAGCTCAATTTGTAACTTATCACTGTTGTAAAAAAACATGTTTGAACTCTTGATGGATATGGGTTTTTTCTCCAGTTTTTTGTTGTTAGAAATAAAACTATCGTGAATATTCATGTACATGCTTTTGATTAAATGTGATTATTGTGTAAACACCCATAAGTAGAATAATGAGGGCATAATTTATATGTACATGTAGTTTAGATACATATTGCTGTCATTTTTCAGAAGTTATTAAATGAATTTACACTCCCATTAACAATGTGTGATTGTTCAAATTGTACCAAAAATAACATTCCAGGTATTATCGTTCTTAATTTTGCCTTCTCTGGTATTTGTCTAATGATGTGTCATTGCAATTTTAATTTGTATTTATCTCTGACATATTGTTTTGATTGAGGTCTCTTATAAGTAGAAATTATCTGAATTACTTTGTATCAATATGGGAAATTTTATTTAATGCTGAGTTTCATCCATTTAAGTTTATTGGGGTTATTGAAATATTTGGATATTTCTCCCATCTGATTTGATGTTTTGTGGAGAAACCATAATCAGAAGACAGTTAGGGTATCAATATTAGTATTGTGTAGTGAAGAATTAATTTTACCCAAACAAAATTCTAGCTTTCATCCTGCCTTCTGGGAGATAACATTAAAGCCTCTGGAATTTCCCAAGTAATTTGAATGTCTTTGTTATGGTTACCTCTTAGCCTATCCCTGACGGCTATGCTAATGAGGTGATAGGGGCGGGGACAATACAGTTTATGTTAATAAACTGGCTAAAGTTGGATCAAAACCTCAATTTTGGTACCAGATGAGTGCCTGCAGAGGGGAGGAGGTACAAGCTGATTCAACCAATTGCATTTATGTGATTGAATCCTTTAAATACGTGGAACACTGAAGCTTCTCTGGGCAGCAGTAACCTGGATATTGGACTATAATCCTAAAAAGATGATGAAAGCTTTGCGTTGTTAAAATCTGGAAGGGTTATGATTACAAAGCTTTTAGAACCAATGTGCTTTTTCCCTGAATGCATCTCATCTTATTTGCATCCTTTAGCCATAATAAAATTATTAAGGTAGATGCAGCAGTTTTGTTCAGTGAGTCCTTCAATTTGTTCTGGTAAATTATGGAATTTAAGAGTGGTTTTAAGAAATTTTCGAGTTTATAGCCAGGTAGCAGGAAGAAAGAGGGGCCCAGGAAAATTATGGAATTTAAGAGTGGTTTTAAGAAATTTTCGAGTTTATAGCCAGGTAGTAGGAAGAAGGAGGGGCCCTGGAAAATCCTGGGCCTTCACATTTAAACTTTACCCTAATTTGATTAGAGGTTTTTTTTTTTTTTTTTTTTTTTTTTGGTGTTTTCACATAGAGTCTCACTATGTAGTTACTCGAACTTATTATGTAGCCTTGAACTTGCTGCAATCCTTCTACCTCAGACTCCTAAGTGTTAGGATGACAAACTTGAGCTTCCAGATCTCTAGTATTAAATCATACAGAAGTTAAAATGAAAAGCATTATTAAGAATGATGAGAGTAATATAATAAGATAATACATTTCTCAGAAAGTATAAACAGTCTAGGGAAATAGTTTAAAAATAAAGGGAGCAGGGGCTGGGGATTTAGCTCAGCGGCAAAAGCGCCTGCCTGGCAAGTGCAACGTCGTGAGTTCGGTTCCCGGTACCGGAGAAAAACCACAAACAAAAAAAAAAAAAATAAAAATAAAGGGAGCAAAATTTTCTGGGATAAGAAAAATATTTAATTCATCTTTGTAGTGAGGATATTAATGTGTTTTTAGCAATAGATTTACCAGGCAAAGAAATATGTCATAATGATATAGAAGAAGGTATGGGTAATAGAGTTAACAACTAGCAAATTGAATTTATTTTTCTACTAAGCACCTAATAACTAGGAAATGCAGATTCCTAAACAGACTCGAAACATTATACAGTTGTCCATGTGCTATTCATAATGAATGGATCTTTCAGTAAATTTCAAAGAAAACGGTGTTATATACAATTTGTGAAAAATGGAGGTGGTGATTTTTTGTGCAGAATATATTTTTATTTGCATTTCATTTCATGTTAGAACTATCTGGCACATAAATCCAATGAAAGGCATTGAAATTCCCCTCTATATACCGATGATTGCAGAATCTGTGGATGGTCAGGTAGCTGTTAAGTACTGGCTCCCGTGGCCTGTCAATTTACTATTGGTGGAATCCTCTCTCTGGGTGTGTAGGTATGCATATTTGAGTGTGTGCCTTTGATGCACTCTTCAAACAGACCTTACTTTCAGCTCCAACTGTGTAGTGCATCTTCCCCAGCTATCCCTTGACTTTCTAGAGAGGCTGCTGGCATAGCTTTCTCAGTCATTAATCTTAGGGATGTCTCATCTGTGATGTCAAACAGGAAAATGAATCCCAATATGCACAAATGTATAATATTAACACATAGCTAGAGGGTATTGTTCTTAATTGTCTTTCTTTCACAGAGATAGAATTTGTTTCATAACCACTTCAATTTATCTTACAGTGATTCAAAGTATTTTAATTGCAAGATAAAGTCCATTTAAAGAATGAAAGATGAAAAATGATTCTAGGATCACAATAGCAATGTTGAGAACTTTCCTGTTTTTATTCTAACTTTATTTCTTGTCTCATGACAATTGTTTTCTTTCTTACCTCTGCAGTGTTATGTAATACTTTATACCAGTGCTTCTCATATAATGTAAGCATATATCACCCAATGATCTTGTTAAAATGCAGGTTCTTTTTAAGTGGATCTGGGATGAGGCCTGAAATCTTGCACCTCCTTCACTTTGCCAAATATCACAAGTATGACAGGCTGGAGGACTAAACTTTGTGCATAAAAACTCTATACAGGACTGATGTAATGTGGATGTGTATAGTACTGTAAGTTATACTATATTATTCAACATTATACACTAATTAGATTTGTTCATTTAACCCTGAGTCTGTTAAAAATATTTTAGTGTCTGAAGATGTTTCTGTGAAAATATGAAGCAAAAATGTATTTAAACAGGGTAACTTAATAAATAAGTTATGTATATAAAGGATAAACATTTGTCATTGGATCTGTTATTTGACAATACCATCTTTTCAACAAATGTTGTTTACATATTGTATAGAAGAAAGAAGTGTGATTTGTTTCCATTTGAGTTTGCAGTAGGCACCAGTAGATGGCAGTACGTATTCAATCTATGGAAGAGGGTTTGTGTAATTACAACAGAGTAGCCCCTAACACTCAGGAAGGGAAATCTCTGAAGTGCTCCCCAAATCCCTAGAGAGTCGTAGAACTCGCATTTGTAAAGCACCTTTGCTTCATACCGGTTCTAAGTATCTCCTTTTATTCTGCTGGAATGTTCATAAGTATTTTCATTGCAGTGCATTGGAAAACCACATTCCTCGCGGTCAAAATGACAAATTTGCAGTTGGACTGTAGTTGAGACTTTGTTTACATTTGTGTGTTATGGATGCGTGGTGAGGGGGTCAATTTTCTTAATGTGAGCATCAAATAAAAATAGGGGATTAGGTAAAAAGCATTAGAAAGGGTCCCCTTAAGGGAGGAAAGCCCTAGGGTCACAGGGGAAGGGAGACGATTGCAGTAGACCAGGAGACCTGCAACATTCAGAGATTCAAAAATATTTGTTTTTCTTTTATAAAGAGAAGTAAACAAAGCTGGAAAGTCCAGGTATGAAGAAGTGTGGTGAAAGTGTGGAGTTTTACCCTTTGACCAGGCTATCCTCCTGCTTGCTGTTAAGCAGTGGGGAATAACTCCTGTTGAAGGTGGTTCAAAGAGAAAAATTTAACCAAAGTTAGCTTCCTACGGATTTTGTTCTCATTGGTCAGTGGGATCAGGTAGTACAGTTAATTATTAATGAGGTACAGTATAAGAATTTGGAGGATTTTGTCTGTCCTTGTCATAGGTAATCAAGGAAAGCTTTCTTGAGTTGCAAGTATGTTATATGGGGAAAGGTTTGCCTGGTATTAACCTATTTGCTCAGACACAAAAAATGGGGAATTTCTTTAACATCACTATTTTCCAGTTGTAAAATTCAACACTATCCTAGATTTTAAAACACAAAAAACTTAAGGGATGGAAGTTGGTTTTTATAGTGACTATTATATTTATCCTGAAAATATCCATGGGAATTCAAGCAGTGGGTATGTATGGGATCCCGTCTTTAAAGAGTCCACCAATTATAGGTAAAAACAAAAAAAGCTGCTTCAGGTCTTACTGCAAATCGAGTGGACAGCATACTGTCATTATCCAAGTAATTTGATAAGTTGATTTGATTCTGACTTAAATAATTTAGATAACAAACCAAAGTAGATGCTTAATACATGATTGTTGAATAAATCAATGAATACATGTTGTGTATTAAAAAGACTTATTAGGTGTGTTAGTAGAATACAACATTCTCCTCTTACTTGCACAGGATATGTTTCAAGATTTCCTATGCAGGTCTGAACCATGGATAGTACCAAATCCTACATGTACTAAGATCTCTTCCTGGGCATACATACCAGTGATAAAATGTAATATAGAAGTTGAACACAATATCCCATTAACAACAATAATAAATTGCAACAATGTAGTATAATAAAAGTTATGCGACTGCTGTCTCCCTCCTGAATCAGCACACGTACGGAAACTTCAGAAACTGAAATGCCAAGTGTCGGGGGGAGGACTTCTGTTTTTGGTTTAATTGAAGTAAGACCTGATCTAAGAGTTTAATTTCCCCCAATTCTTTACCAATGTTTATGGACAAAATCTCCTCCAGGGTTTTCTTTCAAGGCTAACTGCTGCTTTTCACTGTGCACATAGGTATGTTTTTCAAAGTTTACAAAGTTGAATTATTTCAGGTTTCTATGATGACTTGACACTTCTCATGTTGAGAAAATGTTGACTAAACTGTGGGAATGGAAACGTCTCTCAGGTTCTCTTATTAACATTAGGATTTCAAAAGCTTTCTTTCTATACTGCTTATGGAGGGGTTTTGGTTTCAGGTGCAGAAACACAATCTGAAAGAGAAACATCATTTATTTCTAAATATTTAATATGTGTTTTCTCATCCAATAACCTCAGCATTTTATAAGGTTGATGCCATGAGACTCTTATAGATTAGGATAATTTAATAGGATAATCTTATAGATTAGGATAATTTAATAGGATAATCTTATAGATTAGGATAATTTCCCAAGTACAGACACCTATGAAATAAAGCACAAGGGCTGCATGTTCTGTTAGCCCGATCTTGTTGGAATAGATGCTCCGTGCCAGGATCTCAGCTATGTGCTAAGATGTACTGAAATCAGTGTATTTATGCCCTGGGATGTTGTCTCCCTAAAGAACCCTTTGATGTAATTCCCATGGTAGTATTCTGAGTGCAGGGAAAGTAAGACAGGAAAGGCTGACTTTTGTGGAGGGAAGGCCCTCATCAAGAACAATGGGGAAATTGTCAGAGACGGCAAGATGTTCTCCAGATACCTGAGTCTGTACCTCTGCAGTGTGAAGCTGGTGTAGCCAGAGCAATGGCTGTTTTAGACCGGTAAAATCTTCAGCTCAGTTCCCTAGCATGTTTGAATAAAACACTGCCATTTCTGACATCTTCGGGGTGACCTTGAAAAATTCATTATATCACTAATGTCAAGCCTGTAATTTGGAGATTATTGCTTGGGAGTGGAATTGTATAATGATTGTGGAGATACTAGAGCAAGAGTCATAAGTTATTTGTGTTGTCATTGATTAATTTGCCATTAACTTGTATAACTTTGGGATTTAACACTCTCACTTATTTATAAATCATATATTGAGCACCTACTATGACTAATAGTTAGAAGTGAAAGATAAACACAATAAAATTCTTACAGGGTTGAGAGACAGCTGGAAATGCATGTGAGGAGTTATAGTAAAGCTAAGTGGGAACTGCATGGGAGAGAATAGGAGGGCAACACATGGGATTGAACAAGGCAGTGCAGAGAAGGAAGTTCAATTTATTAGAAGAAGTAGCAAGAGAAAGAACATATGAAAATATGTGAAAATACCTTAAATAAAAGACAAGCTGGTTGTAGCAACCCAGGCCTGTAATGCCAGCTCCTGGGAGGCTGAGTCAGAAAGATCGCCATGAATTCAAGGCCAGCCAGGACTACATAGTGAGACCTTGTCTCAAAAAGATAAATAAATAAATTAAAAAGATAAATAAATAAAAGGATAATCTCTTTTCTCACTAGCATTCTTCTGTGCAATCTCTGGATTTTTAATTTCTAGACAGGAGCAAGGTATTGATAGTTCTGAGTTTTATCAAGGGATCTTAATTATTCCCTTATCAAAAATCTTACAATCCTTTGGACATTATATGGGACTAAAAGGTAAATTTGCTTTTCATTAAAAATATTCAGCCATTCATATGTTATGGACAGGGTAAAAAAAGGGCAGGCTTTTTCTTGCACATAGAAAAAAATAAGGTGCTTTCAGGTGGTTTTACTTTATAAAATATTAATACCTAATGCCCTTATAAGGAGTTTATGTGTGTTTGTGTGTATGTATGTGTTCTAATAGTTACTTTCTCCAACCTATAGGAAGATTTGGGAGTTATACTGGTATCTCACACTGTTGTGGAGATCTTGAAGAATATGCACAATGTGCTAAAGATCCCTTGGAGTTTCCTGATGCACTTATAGCCTTGGTTTTACTGCTAGAAGCCTAATGAAGGTTATAAAGCTAGAGCAATTTTAACAGTGAAGGCTCCAAGTATCTCCTGGACTGGGAGATATATGGTGGGACAGAAGCTCACCCTGGACAGTGGGGTGAGGGAAAGAGAGGGAAGGGACAAAGGTCCTCCAGGATGGGGCAGCAAATCCAAAAACACAGTAAGAATTCTTTTCACACAAGGGATTTGTAGGAAAATGGATATATCTTCAGACTATCATGTTAAGTGATGTAAATTAGACCCAGGGGCCTTAATATTGTATGGTGTTTCTTATATGAGAAGCCCAATATATAAGTAACGTGCAAAATAAAAGACAGACAATAAGAAAAAAAGAGAGAGAAATGTTATTACAGTACAACATGGACAATATATTTTAAAAAGTACCTTGATTTAGTATAATTGTCATGTGTTTTTTTATGCTTTTTGCCTTTTAGTCTAGCTGGTAATCTATATTTAGATAATTAACTTGATAAGGACTCATAAAATAAACATACGAATCTGCTGTTGAAGGAAACATTTTTAAGGGGGAGGAGGAAAAGAATTGAGCTGTGTAACGTACATGTACTGATTCTCCATGATTAATACAATCACTGTGCAGTGCAAACATGTACTAATAAAAATTTTTTTAAAACCCACAAAAAATAGGATTTTTTTTCTCGGCACTAAGAACCACCGTGCATACTATGTATACTTATTTTGCATTTATTTCGATTCTAATTATGAGGACTGCAGTAAAGTCTGCACTGATAAAAGGCTTTTCTAGGATTCTTATGGAGACTTAAGGGTTGGGTCCATAAGGGAATCCATGCAGTCCCAAATCACTTTCCACTGAGCTAATCCTGCAGCAGCATAGGCATAGGAGCCGAGCATCCTGGAGTATCAGGTTATGTCTAGCCACAGAGTAAATGATGACCAGAGCTAGAGCTGAAAGCAGTAGGAAAGATCCTATTGCACACAGCAGCCACAACCTGGGGGGTGACTGCGGGTCATATGACACACAGCTTGCTCCATAAATGTTAGAAAAAGGGAGACTGCTACCTGATACGTACAGTGCGAACATGCCTATCACACTGAGGCGAAAGAACTTCTGTGGGCCTATGGAACAAGGTCTGAGCAATGGCAGACCCAACAAGAGAGGGGCTGAAGGAGAGGTACACAGAGAGGGGCTGAAGGGGAGGGAGGGAAATTTCCTTTAAGCTAATGGTAATGGCAAGGTCCTGAGGAATCTTAAGCCAAAGAAACCATGTAAGATTTGTGCAATGGTCTCTGTTAAATGTATGGAAGACAGGTGAAAATAAAAAAGGTGTGTAGAAACCCAGCGCAGACATAAACAGAATTTTACCGCTGTATTTTCTGCTGCAGCTGGTGCAGTCAGTGGCTGGCAGAAGCGACTCAGGAATATTGATGGAAAGAAGGTGTGATGGAAGCTACGAGGACCTGAACTGTCTCATTGTCTGTGGACTGCTGAGACGTTAGGATATAAAAGCAGTAACACTGCGATCACTGATTGGAGATGGAATAAAAAGAACAGTTATTATAACATGTCTTAGGTTTCTGGGATTGAATTCTCATGTCTCCAGCTGAAAAGAGAAATATTAGGGAAATTAATGCTACCTGTTTCAGCTGACATCTGTATTATTTAAATGAAGAAGATGAACTAGGAAGCCCCTAAATTGTCAGCTCCAACAGTTTATGATTTGATAGTTCTAAAACACTTAATAAAAGAAAATAAGCCATTATAACATTATTATTGGTAGAAACAATGGCTTCCAAAGGTCAGTACTATACATAACATGGCCCAGCTAGGGTTGCATAAAGAGAGATAATGATTTACAGGTCCTTCCTTGATCATTTCTTTTTAAAGGCAACTTTGTGTCTTGCTCATTGTTTGCTTGTAAAGAGCATTACCCAGTTTATACATGTGCTTAGCTTGTGAACTGCTAGGATGAACCACTGTTGCCTCATTCCTCATTGTCTTTGCACCTTCCACATGCTCTCCTATTGCAAAGAAAATCATCAGGTGATTCGTGCCTCCAGTTTGATTTGGCTTTAGTCTGCCTTGCATCAACTTTGAGTTCTTTAGCTCCTCTTAAAATGATAGCAATTCTCTTTGTCTTGGCATCATGTGAAAATGCAGAGCTTTTCTCCCTAATTACATCCTTGAAATTATGTATAAATGCTCAATACTTCCTTTGAAACAACAATCAGAAAATAAAGTAACAACTTAGAAATTACATTTAGGAATAACTTGAATAAGAAATGCAAGAGATATTTTACTGAGGAACTTAAAAGAATAAGAATACTTGAGTAAATGAAGCGATGTAGCATATCTGGTTGGGAAGGCTGAATATTGTTACAAATGTTAATTTGTCGAGACTTCTCTTGTAGGTTAGGTGAAACTAATGTCACATCCCAATTAATATTTTAACTTTGGTAAAACCATTTAAAATGTGTTGCAACGATACTCAGGAATAACCAATACAGACAATTAAAATTTTTAAAAATGAAATTTATGTTACAATCACTGGATGACATGTAACTAGACAAAAATGTAAGGTAGGTGGCTTATGTTGGGTTCTCTAGAGGCAGAGCTCCTGCTGAGCAGTCACGTGCAAATGATTCAAGAAGAATCATCTCAGGAGAACACTATAAGGTGGAGAGTGAGAGAAGAACAGAGAAAAGAAAGAAATTAGGCACAGATGTACAGTAAGTTTACTTTGTGTATTTTCAATGGTGCAATGTCACCCCAAAGGGGTGAAAATTTGGAGATGAAATTGCATTATAACCATTCCTCTCCCTCTAAAGATCTCAGTAGGTAAATAAATAGATGACCTGTGTGTGCTTTCAAGCTTCATGGTGGTAGATGATGAAGGGGGAAACTTTAGGGTAACAGTAATGAAAAAAGGACTGAGAAATACTTGTTATGAAGTTTAGTTACAACCTCATCTTGGAAAGAGCTCCACAGTACAAATTGCATTGTTTATTCTGTCTTTACGCAAGGGAACCTCATCTCATCAACTCTTGGATTTGAGTCATGCTTGGAGAGAAAAGGCAGAATTCAATGGAACTTCTTGGTAAGGCAACTCCAAGCACTGCAGAGACACATTAGGGACAGCAGGGTGGCTTGTGTCAGCCACTGGTGTTCACAGCAATTGAGGGATATGCACAATGAATAGTTTCTACTGAGGATGGAGGAAATTTAAAAAGAGGACATCAGAAAATGGAAAGACAACCTCTGTTCTTGGATAGGAAGGACGAGTATAGTAAAAATGGCCATATTTCCAAAACTAGTACATAGATTTAATGCAATCTTAATCAAAATACCAATAGCATAGCTCATAGAACTAAAGCTAACAGTCCTCAAATTCATATAGAACTGGAAGAGGCCTAGAATAACAAAAACAATTCTGGGCAACAAGGGCAAGGCAGAGGGCATCACAAACTCTGACTTGAACTTAGGCTAAAAAGCTACTCTGTCAAAAACAGTATGGTACTGACAAAGAACCACTGAAACAGAATAGCAGATTTAGAAACACCTCCAAGCATGCTCACCTACCCTATCTTTGACAAAAGGACCAAAGAACTTCACTGGAAAAAAGATAGCATCTTTAATAAATGGTACTCAGAAAACTGGCTTTCCACATGCCAAAGATTGAACCTAAACCCATATCTCCCACCACGCATTAAACTAAAATCAAAATGGATCAAAGATCTAAAACAGAAATACTTGATATACTGGAGGATAGAATAGGTAAAACTCTTGAAGACATAGATGGAAGCCAAGATTTATAAACAAAACCCTAAGCACATAGTAAACATAAAGAATAAAGAATCAACAACTGGGGTCACATCAAATTAAAAAGCTTTGTCCATCCAAAGGTGTGAAGAGACAACCCAGAGAATGGGGAAAAGAAATTTACCAACTACTCAGACAAAGCACTAATATCTAGCGTATATAAACAAACATTTAAAAAGCAGAAGCCCCAAATTTAAAGACCCAATCCAAAAGTGGACATATGAAATAAATAGACAGTTCTCAGATAAAGTACAAATAACAAATAAATATATGAAAAAATGTTCAACACTGCTGGTCATTTGAGAAATGCAAATTAAAACAACACTGAGATTCCATCTCTCTCCAGAAAGAATGGCTATCATCAAGATAGCCGATAAGCCTGTGGGAGAAAAGTAACATTTTCCATTCTTGGTAGGAGCATGACTTGGTACAACCATTATGCAATTCAGAATGGAGATCCCTCAAAACACTAAAATTAGAGGGTTCCATTTGACCTAGCTGTGCCCCTTCTCGTTATCTTCCAAAAATAGGTAAAAGCATCATACCATAGTAATGTATGTTTACCCACATTTATAGCAGCACAATTTATAATAGCTACATTGTGAAAACAGCTTATATACCCACCAACAGACAAACAGAAATAGAATGTAGTGTTTATATACAGTGGAGTACTACTGTCCAATAAAGAAGGATAAAGGAGGCATTTTTAGTGAAATAGCTGCTCCTGGAGACCATAATTTTAAGTGTCATAAGTCAGACACTCAAGGTTAAATATCACATTATTTTTCTTGTGTGAGAAACCCAAAGAGTAAATAAGGAGCACAATATAGGATACATATCAAGAAGTAAGAAGGACATGATCAAACAGGGAGGGACACCAGAAAGAAGGGGAGAAAAAAGGGAAGGATGGGAAAAGAGATTAAAAAGAGGATGGAAGGAAAAAATGGAAACAGAGCGTTTTAAATTGGGAAGAAGGGTTGAAAGGAGGGGAAGAGAATATGAATAAAAAAGAAGAATTAAGACATGTATAAGTACAAATTCCTTATGATAAATGAGATCATTATATATGGCAAATATGTACTAATAAAAATAAACAAATACCGTAATTTGTAAGGAAACGTGTAGAATTCAACAACCTATTTGAACAAGTAGAGAATCTCAAGCTTACTGGATTACATCATCACAGAAATGAGTGTTCTTCTAGACTGATGAGAAAGACACTATTTTCAAGGAGCAACAAAAACATTGAAGTATCTCTAAACAAACCTGACAAATTATATACACAATTTGGGACAAAACTTGAAACCCTATTAAAGAACAGTAAAAAATACCTAGAAAAAAGGTATTCCTGAGCACTGTGACTTATTCAATGTCCTAAAAGGTTTTAGGACTATAAGTAACTAGTAACATAGTAGTTGTACATGGTAGCTTCTACTGTAGACCCAGCTGCTCAGGAGGCTGAGGCAGGAGCTTCACTTCAGCCCAAGAGTTGGAGACAAGCTTAGGTAAAAATCTGATCTCTAATTTTTCAAAAATGTTAGCTGTATAGCCATTTAAATAATAAAACACTAAGAAATACCTAAAGAGCCCCTCAATAATGATTTAAAAATAGGTGAGGACAAAGCCACAAATTGGAATGTGAAAAATAATGAGCTATACGTATATCACTGATCAGGTGAGAGATATACTTTACAGCAAGTGAAAGAACATTCAGACATTCTTTTTGTGGGCGTACCAGGGATCAAACTCAGGACCTTGTGCTTGAGGGGCAGGTGCTTGCACCGCTGAACTATATCCCAGCTCTTACCAAGTGAAAAAATAAAACCAATTTTAGGATGAACTTGCATAAGAGAGGAGCTTTGGGATTAGATAATGAGTAGAAGGTGGAAGAATTGTTAGAAGCAAAATAGAAATCAATCTAAATGGCCTGGAATAGATGTTTGGCAAAATGTGAGTGTTAATGATTGCTGGTGTGGGTTCGGAAAGCCAAAAATAACCTCTGTGACATAGGCTTGCTCTCCCCTTCGTCCTTTTGCTCCTCCTTTCCCCTTTTGGTCTTCCTACCAATTTGAGGCTCTGGCTGATTCTCCCCTTGCGAAGAGCTGATTAAGTCTGTGCTCCAACGTCTTCCCTTCGCAGCTCTTACATTCTTGGTCGCTCTGCATGAGTCCTCATCACCTTCAAGCCACGTATCAGACAGCTGGGGACCCTCTCCCTGTCCAGGAGCCTGAGAAATTCATCCAGTCAGCCAGTCCACAGACAGCCCATGAAACCCTATAAATTCCACCTCCCTTTATTATGTATACACTTCTCCCTGAAGCTCCAACCTTCTACTTCCTTGTCCTGAAAAGCATCCTCCATGGGGCTCTACCTGCAGCCTTCTGTGCTTAGGAGATATGAACAACACAAAGTTCTGTCTCTCACCTGTCTGTATATCAGTATATCTTACGAGAATCTTTCAATCTGTTTTTTCTTTTGTTTTTCTGGTTTTTTGTTTTTTTCTGGTACCGGGAATTGAACTCATGACCTCGTGCTTGCCAGGCAGGCGCTGTGCCGCTGAGCTAAATCCCCAGCCCCTAAGAATCTTTAAATCTGGTCAAACCAGGTATTATTAGAAACTGGAGCAGAGGGAATCATCTGTAGGTGTGGCAGAAAGCTTCCGTCATGGGGTTTTAGACTTAGAGGCAGCAAACTGCAATGTGTAGTTGAGATTCCCAAAAGTTTTATGGTGAGTCTTGATTTCTTCCTACTGCTGTAGTAAAATGTGAGAGACAGAGGTTACTTGAGGCAACTGTTAAACAAAAATGAAACAGTACTTGATGATTTTGAATATTATCAACTTATCCAGATTGCAAAAGATGCCTGAATGGACAGACTCAGTTTCAGAAAAGTGTGTTTGCAAGAAAAGTCAGGGGCCTGCCTGGAAGACGTTTGGAAGAAGGATTTAAAACACAATGGAGTCAGGTTTACCGGATATAAAGGTGCTTGAGAGCAGTGACTCCTTTGTTTTCCTTATTTTCTGCATTTTGAAAGTGATTTTTAAAATAACTTTAATATTATGTCTGTATATTTTGGAAGAAGCTAGCATTCTCTAGAAATTGGTAAGACGTGAACTTGAATATTTAGCTCAGAAGTCTTCCAGATAAGGTATTGAATGGGCAACTTGGTTTTTTCCTGTTCGTTATACAAAAAATATGCTTATAGAAAGGAAAGTGATGAGAAAAATCAAGGAAAGTGATGAGGAAATTTGAGGAGGCCACAGTTTAAAGAGGGACAAAGCCACCAAAAGTCAAGAAATAAGGACAGAACCCAGAAACTCGAAGAGGCAGAGCAGAGATTCCAGAATGAACATTCTTGCCCTATACCTCAACTTGGGCCCACTGAGGCCGAATTTGGACTTCTGACCTCCAGAAATGAAGAAGAGTTCACTTGTATGATTTATGGCCACACATTTTGACAATTTGTTTCAATACTGAAAGGAAACAAATATGCTTACCAGAATAACTATTTATGTGAAAATATGTTTATTTGGCACTTCATCTATTTCAACATTAGGGTAAATATTTTGTATTGAAATCCTTATTGGAATCTAATAAGAACCTTACTTTTTATTTCTATCATTCTATATATCAGTGTATACATATACACTGTGTAGATGAAATTTTAATAAAAGTAAATCTTAACTTTATGTTGCATAGCTTGTCAAAAGTCCAGTAACCAGGATTTGACCAAGGTGATTCAAGGAGGCTGTATTTTTAACCATAAGGTAAAAATATGACATGGTTATTGATTTTAAGTACAAAATAAAAGAATGCTGGGAATAAATATAAGTATGAAAATATTAACACAATCATATTAGATAATAAATTCCTGCTGTTTTAAATTACTGCACTCATGTCTTTTTGTTATAAAAGAGAGACAGCAAATATATGGGCAAATTTAGGAATAATCTTCTCCTTTAGGAAGAGAATTACCGGGATGCAGCTTGGGCCGGAATACGAGTCCTGTTCCATCTTGAACAGTTTCAGATACTCAGAGCTGACAATGAAGTTTTACTCTGACACAATTCCACTTTCTTTTCTTCCCTCTTTCCACTTCCTCCATTCTGAAGGCTGAGGAAGTGGGTGGAGAAGGTAAGGAGAAGCCATGACTGAGTAGCTACTGTTTCAAGAATTGTGAAATGTATTATGTTCTCTTTTTAACATCCAATGTCAATGGGGAAGTAGATACTTGCATCCCCATGTCTTAGAGAAAGAAATGGACTCAGAGACATTAAAGAATTTTTGCAAATGCATTGTAGGTGGCAAAGGGCCTATCTCTTACAGTGCAGCTAATTTATTATCTTCTCTCTCCATAGTACAAATAACAAAGAGCTGTCTGTGGAAGATGAACTGAGAACCTAATTTATTTATCCATAGTCATTTTATCATTTTTGAGAATTAAGTGACAAAGGAATTTTATTAAAATATTGGACTGAATTATATAATTGCATCATTTTAAAGTCCTAAACTTTATGTATTGGTTTATTAATTCTTGCAGGCTAGGGATCCTATTGTTAGTCATACTTTAGTGGTTTCAAGTGCTTCCGTTATGAAAGTAAAATATAATACGGAATGACTTGAAGGATGAATGGTGATTTCTTAACCCTCCTTTGCATTTCCAGTTGCCTATTTAAGGTGGTTTTGTTTGTAGTCTAAGAACATCTATGTTTTTTGAAGGCTAATTTTTAAGTAAGTTTTTAAAATTCTAAAAACGTTATGAAAACACATCAGTTAACATGTGGGGGCCCAGAGCCATAGAAGCAATTGGTAATGGAATTGTTAAACCTGGAATATGACAGCAATCGAATGACTTTTAATGAAGCAGTTGGAGAGAAATATAACTTCTAGATACAGGCAACTGCTATGCATTGTTTGATTGGGCATTGTAAGTTTTTTCTTAATTTATGAATGCATATTTTCAGATACTTTTTCTCTAAATTGTTTAGTAAATTTTTGAACTGTTGTGTGTGAAATTGACCAGTTTGACATTTTTGTACTCTATTGGAACAAATCCTTTTTTATTATGACACCTTTTAATTGTGCTATAGTTACTCATCATTTTTCAGGAATTTATATTAATCATGATATTCACTGTCCACCTTTAGATTTCTTACATAAAAGACTTTAAGATATTATGAAGCCAGACTCATGCAACCACCACTAAGACCCTTACTCACATGATTATCAACCCCACAGCATCTTGTGGAGCTCTACCCAGGTTTGTCAATAGTCGTAGAGTTATCCTTGATTAGATGATTGGGCCTGATAGAATCACAAGAACTCTTCAAAGGAGACCTCTTTCCCTGGTGGCAGCAGAAGCAGAAGTTGGTAATTCATGCTATAGCTGGCTTGCCCATGAAATTGTCATGTATCAAGAAAATAGAGGGGCTGGGGATTTAGCTCAGTGGCACAGCGCCTGCCTGGCAAGCGCAAGGTTGTGAGTTCGATTCCTGGTACAGGAAAAAAAATCAAAAACAAAAAAAAAAAAGAAAAGAAAATAGAGGCCTCAATTTTAGCAGCCAGAAGGAACTAAATTTTGCCAACTTGAATAACACAGGAAGCAGGTTCTTCTCCAGTGTTCAGGTGGGATCTCAGCTCAGATTTCCCCTTGACGGTGGCCCTGTAAGACACTGAGTCAATAATACAACTCATTCTACGCAGACTTCTTTATCAGTAGCACTGAGAAAATAAAATGAGTGTTATTCTAAGTTAATATATTTCTGATAATTTATTGGGGTATCAATAGAAATCTAATTAAGAAAATTAGAAATGTAACTAGAAATGTAATTAGAAAAACTAGAAATGTAATCTCTAGACATCAAGCCATATCCATGTCTAAATTGGGGAAGTTTTATGACTAAAAGGAAGTTGGAGAGAATGTGTACTCTGGGTAATATTAGGATGGTGCAGCAGCGACTCCTTGTGAAACTTTGACTTCAGACTATTCATCTATAGAGGTCTGACCTCGTGATTTCTTTTCCTGTGATCTGATATTATGGCCAGGGTAAGGATACAGCAAGGATGAAATGAGGTCTACGGTCTATGCCTATGGCTCTGCCTAACAATATGTGAACAGTTATCTCACCTTCTGTTCATCCCATTTAGGAGAATCTTAATCTGACCACCTGATTTTTCTTCTTGCTCTATCTCAATACTCCATAAACATATTTAATTAAAAAGAAACAAATACTGAAGCAATAGGATGCCTTTTCTGAGCTGAAGGAATAGCCGTCATTTTTATAGTATTTAGGGTACTCCATTTGCAAAGATGAAAGTGGGATTCGGGGCTGTCTTCTAAAAAGGGAGGTGAATCCAATAAGTCTGACTTTTACAGCTGAGCGCTAGCTCCTGCAGTGAGGTCAGGAGACACGGGTGGAAGAGGGAAAGGCAGCGGGAAAGCAGAAAAGAAAAGGAGAAAGAGAAGAAGATAGAACAGGCTTTGGGTCAATTGTTATCTTCATAGACCGAGACAAAAGGCAATCATCTATTGCAGGCTCGCAGAAGAGAAGAGTGGAATTGCGGTTAGCAAGTGAGTTAGCAAAGCGGAATTTGCATCAAGCACACCTCCTCTTCCCACGCTTCTCTCAAGCCTGAACTGCAGCGTTCATCTTTATTAAGGGCGCTCTCAGCCCGCAAAAATGAAAACAAAAGAAAAAAATGAGGTTAACTTAAAAATGCCAAAGCATAAAGGAATGTAACACAGTAAATTTCGCATGAGGTTGACCCAGATAAACATTCCATTTCAGAGCATATAAATCATAGATTATTTCCACAGCGTATAAGCCTGTTCTCAGACATCACAACCAGAGGACTAAATGCATCACTCCCGTATGGTAACAAATGATGACACGATACTGTCTAAGGGCTTAAACCGCCCAATCACTAGCTTTTGATTTTTTTTTCATTTAAAATCTTATAGGACCTTAATTTCCGCCATTAAAGGTTTACATAACAAATACAAGTTATTAAACACTAAAGAACTCATAAAATTTCACCTCTACTCTCATTCTGAAATGCTAACTAAATCTCAAGTAATGCAAACAAAATAAAATGAAGCTTTTTTTATTTTTAAGTATCTTGGTAGTTGACAGGTTGGGAGTTCAATTAGTTTGATTTTTCTCTCCCACCATAACTGGATACATCAAAGATCTTTTTCCCCTTGTTTTGTTTTGGTTTTTGAAAAGACTTAGCTCTCTACCTTTTTAAGCTGAAGCCTTGATTTAAGAATTGTGAAGAGCCTGAGGCTTAGGAAAGTTTAACTTTGCAATATTTGTAATGTAACTTTTAAAAAAAAATCACATGAGACTTAGTTTTAAGGTAATAGAGTGAGCAAAGATGAAAAAAAATCTCTGAATGTTTTTATTAGACCTGCAGTGGATATTTGTTTAGAAACCCTTGAAGAAGACTAGTTTGAGTTGGATCTTGTGCTGCCGATGTTCTGTCCTTTCCATATCATTAGGTTAAAATGAAATAATTAGATTGTGCCCTGTTCCATATGTCCATGACATCATATAAAGGGGAAATTGGGACCCAGAGGTAGACATGCAGTGAGGGAATACAGACAGAATGCTATCTGCAATCCAAGCAGCTGCTTTCCTTAGGGAACCAGAATCCAAGACAGAGAGATAGAGCGGATTCACACTCACAGCCCTCAGAAGACCCCAGCCCTTCAGCCCCTTACTTTTAAACATCCATCTCCCGACCAGAACAGTGAGAGAGTGACACTTTGTTGTTTAAGTCACCCGGTTGGTGGGACTTTGTTAAGAAAACCTGTGAAGCTAATACTAGACCCTAGGCAACTTGAGTCCAGTAAGGTAATCTGTCAGCTCCTCCATCCTCCTCCGAAAACTGGCACTGCCTTCTCCTGTGTGCCAGAGGCTCTGCTCGGTCTGCAGCATAGGGGCGGACCTCTTCTACAGCACCTGCAGCAAGAGTGAGCTCGAGAACTCACTGAGAAATACCTGCATCCTGGCCTTCCTTCCCTCAGGCCTATGGAAACCACAGGTTCCTCCCATTCTCACAGTGGAGGGTGTTAAATAAGAGTAGTCATCTTAGAATTCTGTCTACTACAAAGTTACTTACTTTCTTACTTTTATAGTGTTAAGGATCCTGACTGAGGCCTTGTACAGCTGGACAAGCTCTCTACCACTGAGCTTTACACCCCAGGCCCTAAGTACAAAATTATTAACTGGATTCAGGTTAAAATGAGTGATGAAGCCACACACTGGAATGTCTGTAGTTGCATAAAAATATAAAGGTATTCCCTTTAGGTGCTGATATAAAGAAAAAAAAAAACACCATTCTAAATAAGATAAAAAACCTAAGAGCATAGTAATATATAAGCTATTTATCTCTGTGTAAGACTTGGATAATGTGAGGGTTTAAAGTTATCTATTTAATTGCATCTACATAAAGAAATTCCAAAAGGATATTCAAAGAGTTAGATAACTGTTGGGGATTTTAGAGCACAGGTAGCCAATAGGAGGGGGAAGATAGGTTTGAAGTAAGAATTGTCAACATTTACTGTTTTATTATTTTTTAAAAAATACAACTATATTAAAATTTGAATTTGAGAAATTTTAAATGAGGCAAATCGTTATATGTACCTACTTCTACCTGCAGAGTGAGGAGGAAAACTTTTGTCCTAAAGGATCAGGCAGTACAGAAATAGTCAAAAGTCAAATCCAAAATTGACTCCAAGTCAAGTAGGAGAAATGTCATAACAAACAAAAAAGCAAAACATTTTGTGAGTTTTAAAGGGGAAAGTGATTCTACCCAATGCCTGCATAACCTGGTTCTGCAGTTGGATATATCCTCCTGCCCAGAAAGGCTGCGTGCCAGAAAGGGCCGTTTGGATCGTTGTCTATTGATCCATGTAATTCAAACTTTCTCATTTAAAGAACTAGGAAAAGCATTACGTCCCTCAAATTTCATTAGACATCATCGGGTCATTGATTTCCACATATTGATTCAAAAACAATATATAGTTTGCATCTTATAAAAAATAACTTCTTGTAAACCATTAGTCTGTGTGAAAGTCAGAAAATTGAATGAGCTTGCTTCATTTCTGTTTAGCTTGCTGCACCAAAGGTTATGGGTAAAATATAAAAGATGTGTTTATCAGATAATTAGACTATCTGATGTTTTCTACTTTATGCCTTTCTACTGTTTTTGATTATCCTTACTCTAACCTGATTTTTTTCTTTAGTTATTTGAAAAGTATCAGTATTTAGTCTTAGTTTGAGAACTAGTAACATAGATCCAATGAATTTTGCTCTGGTTCACAGCCACATTTCACTGAAAACTACTCAAATATCAGCACCACACTGAGGGCTTCTCTAAAATAAACCTTCCAATGACCCCAACACTTTATGTCCTTACTGTGTGTGTGTGTGTGTTTTATGCCTACCTTTGAAACTGTGACATAGATGTAGCTACTTGTGTGCTATCTTCTCCATCACAATGTACACTCCAAGAGTAAATAATGATACTTTTCAAATAACTAAAGAACAGTAACTTGGTTCTCTTTGAGCCTGTATCCAACATGACTAGAATAGTATTTGTCTTCATAGGCATCCAAAATTGGTGTATTGATTGAGTACATAACATACTCATTGAAGAATAAACTCTCTTTTCTGTGATCAAATGACCTGTGTTAATTTTCACTCTCCTTTCGCTTAAGAGTGTTGCAAGTGTTAGGAAACAAATCATGGTACCTTCTTTTTTGTCCATAAAGCTGCTCCTCTCTGTAAGTGTCCTGACACCAGATCAATGGGGTACTTACTGGAGTAAGGTGCCAGTTTCCCTTAAAGTGTGAAATCATAAATATTTGACCTCTGACCCCATTCCCGGTACAAAGCTTCTATGACCCTTGCAATTTACTGTTTCTTCTGTGCTAATGAAGGGACTTTTGGGGAGTGGCCAAGTAGCTTCAGCATGAAGGTGAATCTCCAGGAATTCAGCCACATGATTAAATGGATCCTTCTCCATCTCTGGGGATAGGAGAGAGATGGAGATTGAGTTCATTACCAATGACCCATGATCTAATTAGTCATGACTAAGTAATGTAACCTACATCTATTATTCACAGTGGGATCAGAGAGCTTCCAGGCTTGATGAAAAAGTCGGTGTGTGTCCAGAGAGGGCATGAATCTCTATTCTTTCCTCTGTAGCTTGCCCTATGCCTTTCTTCCCCATGGCTACTTCTGAATTGTATCATTTATAATAAGTCTATGATTATAAAGTATTTCCCTGAGTTCTCTACATTGTTCTAGTAAATTATTGAATTTGAAGAAGAGGTTATGGAAGCCCTGCAGTTTGCAGTTGGCTGGACAGAAGTCTGGGTAATCTGGGTGCCATATTAAAGTAGCATGCTGAAGAAGAGGCAATGTTTTTTCCCGTTAACTCTGCTTAGCGTCAGAATTGAATGGAGTTGTTAGTCACTTTGTGTTGGAGGACTGGCGAATTGGTTGCTGTTGGAAAATACACAAACTTTGTGTTCAAAAAGCCACACATGGAGGAACTCCAGCCTCTGGGAGTGAGTTCCGATGCAGTGTCCCCTGGGTTACCTCTGGAAGCACCCCTTCCTTTCTGAAGAGCAAAACTTCTATTTGAAATAATTCTTCAGAGCTCTCCTTAGGCTTCTTAAATATTTGGACTGGGGAGTCCTGAAGGGATGAGAGTCGAGATAAATTTTGTAGCTGGGATTTTGACAACAGTTTAAATTGAATGTTGAGATTTTATATCAAAAATATATAAACAGGGGCTGGGGATTTAGCTCAGTGGCAAAGCGCCTGCCTGGCAAGCGCAAGGTCGTGAGTTCGGTTCCTGGTACTGGAGAAAAACCAAACCAAAAACAACAACAACAACAACAACAACAACAACAACAACAAAAATATATATATATATAAAATAGGTAAGCATACTATGTTCTTTAAATTCGAGCCTTAATTATGGAAAGCTTGTCTTATTTCATCAAAATTGATAAATATCCTAGTGGAATATTTAAGATGATTCTTTTTTCCAGTATTGGGGATTGAACCCAGGGTCTTCACACTGAGCTACATCCCCAGTCTGTTTTTCCTTTTTTTATTTTCAGACAAGGTCTCACTGAGTCATTAAGTTGCCCAGGTTGAGCTCAAACCTGTGGTCCTCCTATCTCAGCCTCCCAGAGTGCTGAGATTACAGGCATGCATTACCGTGCCTGTCTTAAACTGATTTTATTTTTAATGAACAACAAGAAAAACTTGGATGAAAACATCCATTAATAATAGTTTCAGAGAGACTACAGAGGACAATGTAATAAGTGTTATAATAAAAGAATGCTTAACATATGTTAAGAATTATATAAGGTGGTTATCATATATGATCACATTTGATATTCATAAAAACTGGGTGAGTTTGTTGCTATAATTGAAATGTGCAGATGCATATCTCACTTTGCAGAGGTTCACAAAAGCTATCCAATTTTCCCGAGGCTGCAGGATTGACAGCTGTCAGAACAAGGACTCTGGATTGTGCCTCTTTGAGTATATCCACCCTGTATATCAGCGAATGCCAGACGCTTGTGAGTGATCCTGTGCTGGTCCAGGACTAAATGTTGACTCATCGGTGATAAAACATAAAACAAGAACAATACTCTGAGATTTCCAGAAAGCTAAATTTATTGAATTAAATTCAATGTGAAAGGCTGCCTTTCATTCTGCGGTTGTGTTCTTCTGATTCTTTGGTTTTTATTTTGAGCTATAAAATGATGATGATAATAAATGGAAATTTTTGTTGATTTTCCAAAGTGTTTCTACTTGGGAACAGAACAGGCAAAAATCTGCCTTCAAAGTTAGAAAGAAAGAAGAAAGAAAAAAGAAGGAAGGAAGGAAGGAAGGAAGGAAGGAAGGAAGGAAGGAAGAAAGAAAGAAAGAAAGAAAGAAAGAAAGAAAGGAAGGAAGGAAGGAAGGAAGGAAGGAAGGAAGAAAGAAGGGAGGGAAGGAAGGAAGGAAGGAAGGAAGGAAGGAAGAAAGAAAGAAAGAAAGAAAGAAAGAAAGAAAGAAAGAAAGGGAGAGAAAGAAAAACTGAGCTCCCTGTAAAATGAACCCAAATGTCAGCCTGGCATGCTGATGCAATTGTAGCATTTGAGAGGCTGAGGAAGGAAGACTGCTGCAAATTTGAGGCCAGCCTAGACTACATGGCAAGACCCTATCTCAAAAAACAACAAAAAAAATGATAAAAAAAATAGACAACAACAACAAGAGAAACCCAAATGTCTGGAAATTAAGGCTACTTCTGAGTTATATACTTTATAATAAAGCAATGAAAGGAAATTAAGGCTGTACATGCTCTCTTGTAAGTGGAGATTCTTCACACTCCAACAAGTTTGCTGCTTTACAAACATCTTCATGCTCTCCGGAACTCTTACTCCAGAGCAGCCAAAGGCCACTTTCTGGTTAAATGCTCTGTTTCAAGGAACTGAACTTTCTTGAAAAAGAAAACATCATAGGTGTTTCACTTGAAGTTCATGTTCACAAAATTCATGTGGACCCCTGATATTCCTTGGTAGACTTAACACAATCCCTTCATCTGAATAGGTGACTATATATTTCATCACTTTTTTCTTGCTTTAAATACTCTTCTCCCTTGCATCACTCTAAGTCTTCAGGAATGACTTTGTCTGACTCTTCCTGGGAAAAAATGACAGAAGGAATCCAAAGGGGAGGCCTCGTATTTTCAGGACCAGTCCTACCAGCTCCCCTGTGTCTGCTTCTTATTCTTTCCCTCTCTTCTGTTACGATGTATGGAATGGCCGTGCCAAACTCACAAGCCACACCTTCCACATGTGTCCTGGGCCCTGCTGCCAATCACCCTTTCAGATTTCCAGTTTTTAAATCAGTCCCTTTCTCCTGCCAGTACCAGTGCTAACTGGAGCACTGCCATGGACTGCCCTCCATGCCTTAATTCACTAGTCTTATTTCAAGTCCCGTCCCTCTCACTTATATCCCAATTTTGCGCTCATATTTTACAACAAACTTTGTAGACAGAGTACATGCATTTAGGTACTCTCTGACCCTTTGCTTTTCATGCTTATCTCAACTTGCTGTAAGCATCCTTCAGTGGCTACTGCTCTACTGAAGCCAGTCAGAGCATGATCTCCATTAACCTAGGTTTTGGAAAGTCTGTGAGCATCTCTCTCCTCACTTTACTCGAGTTCAGCATTTGACAGAGTAGGTCATTCTCTCCTAGAAAGTTTTCTTCTTGTGGATTCCATGAGTTTAAATTCTGTGGGCTTTTAATGTCTCCAACCATTTATGTCTGCTTCCCCTTTTCTCTCTGCAACGCCTTTGCTAAGCCTCTAGATATTAGTGTGATGTGGAGGACATTTCTGGAAATCTTTTTATTACTTTTAAAAGTTTCTTCTTTTCCCTTAAACAATTTCATCCAGTTGTATGTCTTTTCAGTTAATCTCTCCGATGGTGATTATTTTCACCTCCATTGTTATTATTACCTTCCTCTTAATTTTCTCTCGCAGTTGTGCGCTCAGAGCCAATACTATGCGGCTTACTTATTCAGAATAAATATCTCAATCATTAGGAGTTCAAAAGAGTCCTTGATCCTCCATCCCAACTCACTTGCTCCTCTCTAAGTGAATGGCACTGTCATTTAGTAGCTCAAATCAAAAGCATAGGAGTCAGTCTCTGCCCTCTCTTTTCTTCACATCCAGCATCACACATAGAATGTCGCTAATTCCTCGACTTTCCTTTCAAAATGCCCTAAAGCTGTCCACTCTTCTCACCTGCAGTACTTTGCTCCAGTCTCATGGTAACAACTCCAATGGTTTCTCTGCTGATGTCAGTGTTCCCATTTTGTTCCTCCCTCTCTACCTGTGCCTCTGTACATTATTCTCTGTAGAACGTATACACAGGAAGTTTTAAAATCACATTCTCCTATGTCTTTGAAAATCAGTAGTCACACAGTTATTCTCAGAATATAGTTCGAACTCTTACCCTCACAACTGTGTGTGATCAATCAATCCTCACTTGCTCTAACTTCTTATTTTATCCCCGCCTGTACTCACAACCTACCACCTTGGACCAGCCATAGTAGTATTTCTTCCTGGAATGCTTGCCCCACATTTTTCAGTGGTGGGGACTGTGTTAGTATTTGGTCTTGGTTTAAACATTTCTGCCTCAGAAAATTGACTTTTGATCATTCAACTTGAAATAACTCCATGTTTTTATCATACTCTTCTTTTCATAGTAGCAGTGCTATCTCCTCATTTGTCATTATTCATTTGTTTTTAGTGTCTGGAGTGAAATGCAAGCTCCATGACCAGGTAGATCAAGTTTGTCCTTTGGTATATTTATGGCGCTTAGGACAGGACTTGCAAAACACTATGTTCTCAGTAAGTATTCATTAATTAATAAATGAGTGACTAGCTGAATTATAATTATTCTTGTATGCTGCAAAGAAAGGACTCAGAACTATTTGAAATATATGAAAGAATAACTTAAAATAATTAAAAGTTAAAATTACACCTTTAAAAATGAACTTCATTACTTTCACACAACCAAATGTAGGTTGAAAAAGAATTACATAGAGAATCTTCTAAAGAACCTGCGTTAAGAAACAGAAGACAATGAATTACAATTATACTATTGATTACTTTCATGTAGAAAAATGATTCTAAGAGCTGTAACTAATTCTCTTAAATCAGATAAATATTTCCTCTGCAATCCTTTTTCATACTGTTCTTTGCCTTTGAAAACTTGAATTGTTCATATTTGAAATTCAGAAGGTAAATTTCACCCTAGTCTATGACTGAATAATTATACATTTTTAATTAGTAGAGTTTGAAATAATGTGATTCGTGTAGTAAAACTGAAATTGTAAAATACCTGCTATATGAAAACTACTCTCTGAGAGTTGTAGTCTATTTTCCATCATGCTTCTCTTAAAATTTTAATATATTTATCATGGGTGATAAAAATAGACTTTTAAGAAACTGAACATCAGTTGATATAGAAACATGGTAAGTCTTTAAGATCCAGAAAATAGCTATATAGTAATATATATTGGGATCACCCAGGCATTTTTAAAATTTGTGTTGGTGAAACAGTAATTCTTCTACCTCTAGAGAAGACTAAACTCCTCCCACACTACCTTCCTTCCTGAAATCTTTCAACAAATATGTAGTTGATCGCCAGTCATGTTCCACGTACTGTGTGTGATTCTATATATACAATAATGAGCCACACTGTACCTACGTTTACACAACACACTTGAGTCGAGGCAGGAGGAAAAATAAAGAGGCAATAAGTGGTAGAGTGAAAAGTGTATGAAGCCTAAGTAAAGTGCTCTACAAGGGGCTTCTAACTTGAGCAGAAAAGAAAGGCTTAGATATTTTCTAGATGAAATAAGATCTGTTCTAAGATATGAAGACTAGAGATTAAATAGTGTTTTATAGAAAATATAGAAAGGGAAGAATATTTCTGACCAATTCAAAGCTCAAGGCCTGGGAGTCAGATGAGGACAAAGTGGAACAATTGGGAAACTCAAACAGTTTATTGTGGCTACGGTTGTAACATGAGTGATGTGTTGGGCAGTAGATGAGGCCAGAATTCTGAGCAGAGGTCAATTGTCAAGACCCTAAGGTGCAGTACAGCGTTGGATAGACAGTAAATATTTGTGGTGAGGAAAGTTCTAATCCTGGTTCTGAAACCTGTTGACCAAGAATTTTTGCAGTTTATAAAACAAATTGCAAAATTAAATTATCATCACCATAACGATACTATCAGTAGAAACGTCTTAAAATTCCAAGCGGGCAAGCATAAAACTGATGTATCTTAACTCTTTGTTAATTAATTAGACATATGTTAATTTTCCTATGTTTAGGTAAAATTTTTAATATTTATTTTATTTGAATCAGCTGGTTGGACTTCTTTGTGGCCTTGCATAAACCACAGTCATTATCTTTCATCTATGATCTTCCATCTCAGCAGTGAGTAAGAACTTAGACATTTGTGAGATAATCTGTCTTTTCAACATTTCCCAATTTTTACTATTGTTCTTACAGCTTTATAGTGGCTACACAAATTTATGATACAACAAAAATTAAGTTTATTTTGCATCTCCATTAGACTCCTCAAATAGTCTACTTACTGTTTAAAGAAAACAACTTAATTTCCTTAGGAACTGGTGTCTTACTTATTTATAGGATATTTAAATAAACTGTATAATTTTAAAACCATTAGTCCTGAATTTAAAAGATGAAGCGCTAACTTAGCTACTTTTTGGTATTATTAAGCTTAAATTTTAGTTGGAGAAATTAACACTCTTAATACTCTAGTGTGGAAGAGAAGCCTAGAGGTTGTAAGTGCTCATTGTATGACAAAAGAATTGCTCATTAAGTTTTAGCAAAGGGGTAGGTTATGTAAATTCATCTACTGTGCCCCTTAGGTAGAAGATGTTCACTGGAGTATCTGTAGTTGTATCTATTGTATAAAGTTTGTAAAAAAGATTTAATGAAAATACATGAAATCAATCAACAGAGTGTCTGTTAAGCAGAAGACATAGTAAATTTTAGAGATATATATTATTTTCAATTCCTATTTATTATTGTTGGGCTGGGGATATAGCTCAGTAGCACAAGTACCTGCTGGGGATATAGCTCAGTAGCACAAGTGCAAGGTCCTGAGTTCAATTCCTGCTGCCAAAAACAATAACAACAACAACAAAACTAAAGCCTATTTATTATCGTTTACTCCCTAATAGAATAAGTTAAATAATTTTCTTTGATATTTATTTCTAAGTCAGTAATTGTCCATAGTCTGTCCTTTGTGGGAATTAGCAACAATACCTCATTTCAGAAGGTGCAATCTTTTAGGATGTGATTTATGAGAGAGCTATGCTTCTGCATGAACTAAAAAAAAATCTTTATTACAGAAACAGTGTTGGCATCTGGCTTGAAGGCTGGATGTTTACCCTTTTTGTCATTTTAGCTGAATGCCTTTGTGTAGTAAACAACATGCAGAACATTATAGAGCAGGCCTGGTTCCCTGTCCCTGTTGTGCTGAAATGAAGACATTTACCTTGCAGAATGTATGAACTGATCTGCTGAAGCCATAACGAGCCTCTTCTAGTTCCAGGAGTCGGGGAATCCTGGCTTCCCACAGATGATCAAATCTAGTCTCCTATTTTCATTTCTGCAAATCTAGTGTACAGGTTTCCATTAATAGATCCACTGGAAGAAGATAGGGGTGAAGAGGTCATTTTTTTATTTCTTCCTCAGGTGAAAGGGATAAAGATTAAATGTTTATAAGGAAAGACTAACTACCTAATAAAAGGAGTATATCCATATGTATGATGTTTTCTTTTCAAATAGGATGGCAGAAGAAAAGAAGGTGTGAACTAAATACCAGTTTCCCATATTTCTCTCACTTGGATAGAGAATTTCATAGCTGTATTCTACACTGCCTGTTGCATGAGTGTACGTATAAACCAAGACAGAATTTGCTTTGATTTGGAGGGAACTACCCATTCATTTGGTTGCTTTCAAATGTCACAATTTTTATGAGGAAAAAAGCATTTAATTTCATATAAATTAAACTTTGAGGATCAACCTTTGTCCTCGTGGAATTCCTGACTGGTGGTATTCAATGCTAATTTATCAAATATCTAACATTTTAGTACTTGGAAAGAACATACAGCTGAGATAACAGATGAGATGAATTCTTCCTGTGTTCATACAACATTTCCCCTATGACTAGGAGTGTAAACAAATTTCCTTCAGTGGAAGACATGCTTTTCTTTTGTGACACCTTCTGCTGAAAACATTTTGATTCATAATGGGTTCTGCTCAGTGGGATTTACTCGGGGTCAGGATATACAAAGATCAAGCAGTTGTTTATTATACAAAATTATCAAGGAATTAAAAGATTTTGAGACAGATTAGATTCCGGTAAAGGGCTGAGCTTTTTAACTCAGTGCCTTGTTACTGACTGCAGAAAGTCTTTTGATTAAGGTGGGAAAGGCCATGAGCAAAGGGAAACTAACATGGAATTCGCTGATCAATGCAGGGTTACCGAAAGAACTGACACAATCGGTTAAAACAAAAGGGATTTACCTTTTACCTGTAGTGAAAAACAAAATGTATATTATTTTAACTTTTAAGAGCCAAGTGAATCTTCTGTACTCGGCAGTTTTCACCTTTATCTTAGCATATTCCAATTCTTCCTTGCTCAAAATGGCTCATCTGCTTATGAAAAGTGAAAATATCTTCCTCCTCTGTGTGCTCTCGCTTACGGTTCTGCTATTTTCCAGCATAGTTCGGTGGATTTGTGCACGTGTCCTAGTTTTTCTACTAAGCTGTAAGACTCTTGGAGGCACAGACAGTGCTTTGCAAACACCCTAGCTTCAGAGGCTTTTCCACAAAATAGTGCAATAGAAGTGGATAAAACAACATGTCTGCTGTGGAACATGCTCTTAGCACTTCATATGCCGATTCCTGAGTGCTATGAAGAAAAAATGCTCATGGGCAAGTGTGTCAGATCTGCCCTAAAATTTTAGGAAACCTTATAGTATCACTGAATAAAACAGTGATAAACAGAACATAAGGTTTATGTTTTAACAAGATATGATGGCATTTGAAAGTCATTAGGCTGGATATCATGATGAAATGACAGAACTTGGGGTGGTTCTTCATTAGGTTATAAAGGTAACTTAGCCTCTGGCAGGAAGTAGAGCCAAACAGGTAGACTGTAGGAAAGAACATAGAAATGTTCCACGCAGGAAATATTTTCATTTGTGGTGTACTGACATAGAGGTTGACCTCAGCTTATTAATGCTCTTTTAAAGAGAGTCTATATTTTATTAAAAATTGAGAGAAGACAAAGTGCCAATGTCAGTTCAATCATTTCTGGTCAGAAATAATCATATGCTTAACATGATAAAAGATTGTAGTTCAGTCATGTATGTATGAGCCCTGCTGATCAGATAATTACTTTTAGAGTTGGCTGTTGAACCCGAGGCCTGACACATGCCAGACAGCACTTCAGCCCTGAGCCACATCTGCAGCCCAGGTAGCTTTTATCACAGGACAGTAAGATTCTCTCCAGACTTGTAGCAGTGGCTCTTTTCTCTTGTCCAGGGAACTAGAACATGGTGGAAAATCTTGTATATGTTTCACCTTAGTGGAATCGCGCTAATTGCAAAAGCAGAAATAAATTAGTGTACAAAAAGGTTCGGGGTGGTGTGTGTGTTACTCTGGACACAGGTTTGTTTTATGGAGCCAAGCCTCAGAAAGAAGGAGACTTAAATTTGCAGCTCCACAGTAGCCAGTATCTTGAACTATGTCTTTTTCTTTTCTTTGAACAGGTTCAAAGCTTCTCATCTCTGTTTCTCCTCTCAGCTCTGTTTGATTTCTTTTTCTTTCAGCTTCTGTAGGAATGTTGGTTGTTTTCTTCTGTCAAGTTCAGTGCTCAAAGGAACTTGATGCTGGCATGGCAGTCAAGTGTGTTAGTTGGGAGGATGCAGATTTTGTGAGTATATTTTGGTTTCCTCTAGAGCTGCAGTGTCTTGGGCCACCAGAAAGTGTGTAATGGGCAATTCTGTCTATTTAAGGGAGTCTTTCAGCCCGAATTCCTGGCCCTTCAAAGCCATTCCTTTGACTTCTGGCTTGGAAGAGGCAAGAGAATTTTTGGATTTGTGAGACATTTTGGTGTAAAGGTCAAACATTTTTATTCTCCTGAAGCATCTGAAAACAAATTTGAGAAATAATGTTAAACACTAATGATGCAATATAGGTAATTGTCTTTCATTGATAAAGAATGTTTTACCTGGTTTTGTCTAGCAATCTGCTTATTATTTAATCCAAAATTTGAGCAGACTGTGGCTAAATTTATTTGTACAAATATACATGTGCAGGTACACAGACACAAATGTACTTATGTGTGTATATTTATGCTATGTTATGAAAGACCAATAGTTACTGTTCATTAGGCCCTTCTCAAATACCAGGTATTATTCTGAGCACAAACATATATGTTATCTCCTGTGATCTTCAAAGCTAATTTTCAAGATACAGTGATTACAGGTGATGTAGGCTGAATAACTTACACAGGGTCACATTGCCAAGTTGTGATAATTATGACTGTATTAAAGGGAGAAGAGATGCTACTTAAAACAATCTCTGCATTTCAGGTACTAGGAGTGGTATTATTATTCTAATCTTGCTGCCTCTCAAGCTATCATGTAAGATACATTATAGGTTGAATTTTTCTTGCCCCAAAAGGATATAGTGGAAGTACCAATCCCCATCCCTTCACATTTAACTTTATTTGGGAGTACGGTTGTTATAGATAAAAATTGTTTGTGATGAAATCACACCAGAGTAGGCTGAGCCCTTAATATAATAAAACTGGTGTCCCACAGATATGAATACACCTGGGGAGAATGCCTTACAATAGGTGCAGAAATTGAAGTACTACAGCTGTAAGCCAGGCAATAACAAGGATTACCAGAAAGTCACCAGAAATTAGGAAGAAACTAGGAGGGATTCCCCCCTGCAAGTTTCAGAGGGAGCATGATTCTACCAAGTCAAATCTGGCATCTTGAATCTAGACCTAAGAGACAATAAGCTTGTGTTATTCTACACCACTAAGTCTGTGCTATTTTGTGCCTGTAGCACTAGTAAAAGAAAGCAATATGTTGTGGGAAAGACCATAATCTTAGTGTCAGTGCTGGCTCTGTGTAATCATTTGTTAGATGTATATCTTGAAGGATGGTTTTGGACATATTGCTTCTCGTAGTAGGCTGATAAGAATTTAGATCACAGATGGCAATCTGGGAAAATGGGGCCAGAAAATAAGATGGGAAATTGAAGGAAGAGAAGTAAACCAGCAAGCTTGTAAAGTGGTTGTGGCCGAGATGCGGAGAAGCCAACAAGAATGCGCTGTTGGAAATTTTACTTAAAGGGATGTCTAATAGAAGTGGTCCTTTAATAAGGGGGCAATTTGCACTTGTGGATTTACTCACACACCATGATTTATTTGTAGCTCCCAAATTAATGCTGGTGTTCATGTTTGCACAAGCAAACGTGTGCAGTGAAGCAAAATAACAACAAGAAATGATTCCTTGAATGTCATGGTCACAGCTTGAGGTCAATGAACAAGGTGATGCTTTGCCTTCTTGCTTCAGCCTTCATGTTGTAAATCTGTAACTACATCCCATCTTTTTGAAGTTGTTATTTGCTTGTGATATTATTTTTCAATATGTCCCCCAAGCAGACTGCTAAGATGGTGACCTGTGTTTGGAAGCTAAAAAGGCTATAATGTGACTTGCAGAGAAAATATATAACTTAGATAAGTGTAAGTTAGCCAGTATATGTTGAGTGAAATATTAATGAATCAACTGTATATTAAATAAGGTATCATTAAACAGACTCTCAACAAGGTCATACACTAATTGGGAGATGAAATGTCTTGACTAGTGGTTTATAGGGACATTATCATTTTTATCCCATTGGTTCAATACTACTTGTGTATTGTTTGTGCAGACTTTACTGAACATGACTACTATGAATGTGAAGAATCAACTGTATGTGATTCACATTTATTTTCTTGATAGTTCAATGGTGTAACCTCCTCACCATAAGTTGCAAAACATCAACAGAAATTCACTGCAGACCTACATCCGCTATTTACCCTGCGCTGATGTGCGGAAGAGTAGGATGAGTACAAGTAAAAACACTTTGGGTTTTGTCAGATGTAGGAGAAACAGGAGGAAAGCAAAAATTCTGAGCTGCATGTGAACATGTAAGGCCCTTTAGTCCATAGATATTTAGAAGAGCATATGGTCTTCCACAAGATGTGGGATATAGTTAAGATATTTGTCATGATATGGAAGGTGGCTGGAACTTTAGCTCACAGTCCAGATGCATTTTATTCCCATTACCGTGGCTATTAAATATGAAACTGGCTCAAGTTTTAAGGTGAATTCACCTTGAAAACTTAACTGAGGTGTCAATTATGCCAACCCCGTGTTCTTATTACCTGACGCACTACAATTTGGAGTTTAGGCATCTCATCAGTATCATAACATGTGCTCAGTATGTAACATGCTTTTGTATACAAGTCTGACTCATTATTTAGAGTATAAGTAGCTTGAGGTGCCAACCGTGACAATTCGTCACTTAGCCAATTAGTAGACATGAAGAAGGAACCTTGCTTCTAGTCTTTATTCAAATGATCTTCGAGACTGTATTTGTTGTGAAGAAAATGCTTCTAACAATGAAAAGCTGAGAGTCTACAATCAAGAAGACCTGGATTTGATTCTCCCAGTCTCAGTTTTCCCAGCAGTAAAATGCATCATTACTAATACCTGATATATAAGGTTATAAGTATTAAAGAAAACTTACACATAATTTACCTAGCATAGCAGCATTTTAAGGAAATCATAGGATGGTAGAAGCAGTTGCTATTTACACAAATGCTTAGAGAAGATTAGTAATTGTTAAGATGAATTTTTCCACTTGCAGAGAGAGATGTGAATTTGATCTGGCAAATAGTGTCTCATAGCGAATGCGATTCTATATATAACCTAAAGCGTCCTTGGGAGCACTTTGATAAATGCTTTCAGTAAGTACATACTTTTTTACCTCTGGATACGGTTCCTTCTCTTGATATCCAATCGGATATCACTGACTCACAAGCTTCACAGAGGCTTCAGTACTTCAAAGTATCTAGCGATCATGCTAGGAAGAGACAGTGGAGGAATCAGAGCATAGTCCTATTAGAAAGTCATGGTGAATTTAGAATTCTTGTTCCAAGGTTTGAAAAAAATGTACAAATTACATTCATTTATTCATTCACTCATTTATCTATGGAATATCTTATGAAGGTCTACTTTATTCTAAAATAACTATTCTAAAAACTGAAAATATAGGTGCAGACATACTGACAAGGCCCCTGTTTTCAGGGAGCTTGCATCCTAATGGAGCAGTTTTTGAACTAGGATGAGAAGGCAGTCAGAAGAAGAACTCCACATAAACGCAATCTATAGAGAGGATTGATAAGGCTACTAATTTGGGAAGAGAACCAACTCAGTGTGTTCCAGGAGAGAAGGCCTGGGAGGCTAGAGTGTAGTGACTAAGATGGACCGTGTGGATGCTGAAATCAAAAGCCAGAAATCAGGTAGAGTAAGCCAAATTCTACACTATGAGAGTTATTATAATCTGACTTTAATAAAATACCAGTGAAAGAAAGGGAAAGGATCAGATGATATTTAAAATTTGATGTTGTTTTGTTTTCTATAGAATGGACTGTGAAGACAAAAATGAGGCGAAAACATGAAATGAGAAAATACTAGGGAAATTGTTACAGAAATCCAAGAAAGATGACAGTGACTTGGGTTAGAAGTACAGTAAGAGAATAGCATGCTCTACCCATCATATATCTTAAATATGAAGCTCAAGAAATTGTAATGGATTGAATTATTAGACTAAGAGCAATCTTGGTATAGTCAGGAACGTGGTCATGAAGAAAGACTTTTGTGTAGTAGTGTCAGAATTAGCACACAGGACACTAACAGCTATGGGCCTTGTGTCACCTGACACTCAGGAAATCAGCTCACAGTGACTGAAGTCAGGCTCAGAAGAGCAGCATATCTCACAGCAGAAATTGTTTCTCAGATCATAGGCTGTGGTATTCGAATCCAAATACACCCTCTCAGCTTTTTACCACATAGAACAGAAGCGGTGGTAATGGGTGAGATTCTGTCTGACTCTAAGTGATCTGGAACAATTGTGCAGAGTTTCGGTGTTCCTCAGCTTTATGTGGGCATCTAACTCTATGGATAAGAAACCACGGAGTCTGTACGAGACTTCTTAGAAATGTATGACTCGAGAAGCCCTCTTCAAGCAGTTTTGGTTGGTTGGATCCCACTTATAAATTAACCTCCTTACTTGCTAATTATCACTGCAGGGAGGAGGTGCTTTCTTCAGCCGCAGTAGTGTTTCAAAACCTCCGTAGTGATAATGACCTTCGGGACTGAGCTCTGCCAGGGTGAGTGGACCCCTAATGATGCTGGCAAATGAAAACTATTTTTTAATGTTCCAAATACTCAGCCACCAAAACATCTGCACTTACTTTTAAGCTCAAGATGATAAAAGTTTTCTCAGAAGGCCTGAGTTATCCTTTTAATTTTCTTCTTAGCTTCTTCTTTGCATGTTCTTCCTCATCTCCTATTCCTCCTCCTCCTCCATCTCCTTCTCCATCTTCTCCACCTTTTTCTCCATCTCCTCTACCTCCTTCTCGGTCTCCTCCTTCTCCTTCTTTCCTTCCTTTTCTTTTAACTCCTTTCTATTATCTCTAGATATTTCTCTCTGTATTGTGCTAGCTGGACCAGCTGTTTTCTTCAACTGTGCTTTACATGATCACACATCCTGTTGGACTTTTCCTTTCCCAAGAGTGAAGCATGTGTCTCTATTTAATAGTGGAGCTGCTGGGGACATATACATGCTATAGCTCTCAGGCTCTGAGATGAGCTATTCAGACTGGTGAACTTCACTTTCACGCACACCTGGCCACCTGGGATTTTGCTTCTCTGAGTTGTGATGATGGGGCTGAGCAGGACAGGGATAAGTAGACTGGTCATGTGACTTTTAGTGCTGAGGATGGAGTGTCACCTCAATTCATTAGCCCTACAATGTCTTTCTGATTATTTGACAAGCATATCTTCTAGAAATACCACATCTGCATTCTTAATCCTCTACAATGATGTGATCCAAACCATGTAATGTGTTTCTCCAGGATCCTCTGTAGAAAAATATTCCATTTTCAGTGTTTTTGTGAACTGCTAGGTGAAATGAATTCCTTTATTGTGTAAATTACCAGGGTTTTTAATAGTAACACAGTCTTCAATTTCCAAGTTTCTAAAATTCTCCTATGGAAGATGACCAGAATATCTCTAAGGGCAAATATTCTATTCCCCAGTGTTCTACAATTATCTGTCTTCTTGTATTTTATGGGAGAACTAACTTGGAGGGCACACAAATAAAGTAGTACTGAGGTCAATAGAAGCAAGTGAGGCAGCTGATTACTGTCTTCACCCTAGATAAGCACTATGTGTTCAAAAATTCAAGTATTTCCCTAGAGTCACATTCTGTAAATTTAAGCCAATTTTTGTAAGAAATTTAATAAGAAGCAATACCTCCAGATGGAAAACTTTGACCCTTAGTCAGAACAAGGTTTATGAGCCATTGATGAATGCCCAGTCTTTGAACTCTGGTTCCCTTTGATTTCAACTCTGCTATTCTCAATCAGCCAAGAAAATGTCTTAATTTCTTTAGGCTCTTTGCATCCCTAATAAATCTGAGGTTAGTGAAAATTGTCCTCTCTTTAAGATATGTTGAGAATTAAGCTGCAACTTCACAGGAGGTTGTCCAGAAGCAAAAACTGAGCATTTGACCATATATTCCATTTGTACTGGTTATGCCCTACAGGTCTTGGCTTATTCGGGTCACCATTTATTGTGTACTGTTACAGAAGTTCTTGTACCTGAGGGCCAGCCACTGATAAAACACAGGAGCAGTGTCAAATATATACTGTCACCATGTAAATGAAGTAAAAATAACTAATAATCTTATTGGGTTTTCTACAAGAATCCTTTGCAGAATAAAGCCCAAGGTAGAGCGAAATATAATCATGAGGGATAGAGCTGTCATGCAATTGATTCCAATGACTTCATGCTCTACAGATCAGCATCTCAGTCCCTGACTCAATAGACCTATTGGCTCTTGGAATGTACCCTGACTTTCCTCTGGTCAATATACTTCCTCATCCATGAACAAGAAGATCTCCATCTCTAATCACAAGCTTTATTTCCTTTTATACCAGCCATTATAAAGTGATCTTGAGGCACTTGTGTTTAGAGTTATAATGTGCAGTGGTAAAGGCTGCTGTACTTTAGAAATCTCTAATCATTATGAGTCACCGGAGAAAGCATTTATTTATTTTTATAAAATTACCCAACAGATAATTATGAAGTTCTTTCTGCACATTAGTATTGTAGTAGCTGGAAATCCAGAGAATCCAGATAGCAATCAATATTATTGTCTTACCTTATAATGCAACTAGACAGTTTGAATGCATGAAATAGACTGTCTATTGAAAAAGTCAATAAAAAAACCAAGATGCCAAAAATGCCAAGGAAATAAGGGAAATTCACTAGTTTCACATCATCCGTCCAAGAGGTTCTTCTGGGCTAATACAGTAGGCACTTTATTTGCTTTAATTCTGAGCTTGGGCATGGTTGCTACCTACAACAAAATTTTACTTTCTCATTTGTATCTAATGATTAGCTGTTAAAACTGTAGTAGACACTTCTGGGATTATGTAGCCCACACTGATTGTACTTCTTGATTACATGGACCTGGCTTACTGACCAGTTATTGATCCAGGGGAAGGCACTTAACCCATGGAGCTGTGTCAAGGAAATGTAATATTCCGGAAAAATGGAAGATGACTCCTTGCCATCATGATCTCTGAGGAACCTGTCTGCTTCCTCCTAACACTCAGTCTTAGTTACTGTGCACTTCTTTTCGTTGTAGTAGCTTATTGTTTATAAAATGAGAATGTAGAATGCTGCCTTACCAAATTCTCTAACCTTAAACCAGATCACTATATTATCTAGCATTAAGCACAATTGTAATGACTTCTCAGGTCCATTGCAGACTGTCTGGAATAGTCTTTATGCTGCTTCTAATATCGTTCTCATTACACTGGCACCTTCATGTGTTCTCAGTCTGTTGTTTTTGAGCCTAGGTTGCCCTTCAGACTCGCTGAGTGATTTAGCCTTTTTGGCCTGGCCCTTGCTGTCTGTATGATTTTGCTCATTGCTATGACTTTCCAACTCTTGGTCATCTCCTTAGGATCATTTGAGTTAGTGGGAAAAAATGAGTGGATCCCATGGAGGGCATCCATTCCTTCAAGTGCCTTATCCTATGTTTTCTTTACTCAGACTGTGGTCAAAAAGAAGATACTCAATCATTTTTAAAAATATGAGCACATTAGAATCAAAAATGTATTTTCAGACTAACTTGGCTTTTAACTTCCTACCAGTCGCAATTTACTTGCTCAGAAACTTGGCTCTCTATTGTGGAATTTCTGAACTTATTACCACTTTTCCTGCCATAGCTGTTCCATAACCATGCTGCTTTTCATCTCAAAGGATTCAAAAGTATATTAATCTCTTAATTATTTTGATATTATTGTGGAGAAAGCTGAAGTCTTAGTTGCATAGTTAGAAGTTTTAGGAAATCTTGACATCTTAAGCCTAATCATGGCAGAGATGAAGCCTCAGTTTAGAACTGGTGTTAAAGTGATTGAATATTGGTCTGGAAGATAGGAAGAACTCTTTACTGATTTGGTTCAGAAAACAAATCTTTCCTAGTAAGTTTTAAGAAACTTATTTCTTAGATAGATTTCTAGAAATTAAAACAATTGAGAACAGACCCAAATCTGTAAATGTGTATAAATATTTCTTAAGCAAAAACCACCAGTGCAAAAGTGAAAGAGTAAGAAAAGATTTCTTAGAGATAAGTATAACCTCAAAAGTATTTACAAGTGCAGTTTGGGGAAAAAATTATTTAACATGAGTTCATTAAAATCTTAAAATATTTATTAATAGAAAAAAATGATAAAATATATAACTTTAAATTAGTCTTGATCCAACAATGTAATATAGTTTCTTTTTTTTATATAATTTTAAAGAGTAAAAGAAGGACAACATAGCAATAGGGTATTCACCAAATTGCAGACAAAGTGGTAGAATATTATCAATGGTTATTATTTTATCTATTGGTATCTTCAAGATAGTTTCTGAGGAAATCAAATAGACGAATAATAGTGACTTACAGACAAAAATGGCGGGAAATTATCAAGGGTTGTTGTACTATACCCTGGTTTTTCCAAAGTGATCTCTAGGGAAAACAAATAGAGCTATACATGAGTGATCAATCAAATAATCATTGACTATTCTCAATGGTTGCTGTTGAAAACACATAGTAACAAACACACATCCATTTGTGAAATAGCATAGGAACAATACAAACATTACAGCGTTATGGACAGATTGGTAGGAAACCATCAATGGCTGCTGCAATACATGTTGGCATCCTCAAAGTGGTTTCTCAGGAAAACGAAGATATGCAAGAAAGATCCACCAAGTTGTTATAGCCCAAGGGTTGCAAAAAATAGCGGGTTACCTCCACATCAGTGACTCCCCTCACTGAGGTGTGATGGCTAGAAGGAAGGCCAGGACTGAAAAGAAGGACAGAGAGACCAGCACTATAGTTTCAATTTAAGGCCAAGAGAGACCCTCTATAGCCTCTTCCAGTCTTCCATAATGACAAATTTGGGCCCAAATAACCATCGTTTTGTTCGCATAGGCCTGAGAGTGACACTGATGTGGCACAGAGCCGCAGCTGATTTTGGGTGTAAATGTACTGGGTATAGGTGCTGCTTTAACCACTGAGACTTGGTTGTTTCTTATTGTTGCAGATTGTGCTAACTGATAGCTGCGAGATTCTGCATGGAAATGAGATGTTCATTCTAACAATTTAGCCCAGTATTACTTCATAATGAGGCATGGTTACATAATAACATTTTAGTGAAAATGGCACCGGTTGTAAGTACAATGCAATTCATTGATTCATGTTTAGTTTTAGAGGCTTGGAATAAACATTATTAACAGGGACCCTCCGTTGCTATTTCCATCAGTGTAAGGTGGGAAGACTGCTATTTCAGAAAGTATTTCATATTGAAAGTGAGTATTGCAATTTTCCATTTCAGCTGCATGTGCCCATTCTATACCTTCAGCTTGCATATGAATCCAATCACAAGTGTATAGACACCTGTCCACTAAGAAAATTTCCAAGGAGTCTTTCCATGGCTCTTAAGCAGTAGGCTTTTTTAAATTAATTAATTAATTAATTTATTTATTTATTTTGTGTTTTTTTCTGGTACTGGGAGTTGAACTCATGACGTCGCGCTTGCCAGACAGGCGCTGTGCTGCTGAGCTAAATCCCCGGTCCTCTGGCAGGCTTTTAGACAGTGTTTTCACCTTCACTTCCTTAACATTCTCTTCACATGTAATTTTTTGCCTGATACTTATTTGTTTTTTTTGAATGACAGAGCATGAAGGAAAACTTTTATTGAGCTCAATGGCAGCTTGATCAAAGTGATACCTAATTTGGATGCCTTTGTGCTGAACATTTTCTAGGAAATGGAAAGCTGCCAGAGCTTTCAATTGTAAAGTTTGATCAACAAATCTAATGGGGAAAAGATTGGACCTTAAAATTAACATATTTGGTATTAGCATTATGCTAGCTTGATTATTAGCTGAACACAAAAACGGTGTTTAGGAGCTTGTAATTTTGTCCCAATGTACTGAGTTTACCATACATTCCCGTCTTGCACCCCAGGTTTCCACACTCCTTGTCTTTGTTGCCCTAGTTTTCGAGTAAACTGGCTTGAGTGAAAGGAGAATTACTTCGAAAACGTGCTAAGGTTGGATTAGTAGCAAAAGAAGTATCTGGTGAACAGGAGACAGCTAACTATATACCCAGTGCATTCAAATGGGAACTTTTTATTTTATTTATTTTTTATTTTTTTAGTTTTTTGTTTTTCTCCGGTACCAGGAACCAAACTCACGACCTTGCGCTTGCCAGGCAGGCGCTTTTGCCGCTGAGCTAAATCCCCAGCCCAGAACTTTTTATTTTAAAAGAGAAAATTATCACAAACAGGCTGAAAGCAGAAAACTGCTTTAAAAACTACCAAGCTTCTGGAGAATCCTGATAGTAGTGTACATTAGGACACACATTATATTCATATCATATTATAATGATAAACACTGTATTTATAAAACTAAATTAGGAGACAAGGTCTTTCCTAATAAGTTACTATCTGTAACATAATCTATAAACTAATGCAATATATTTGCTCCATAATCTTTTAAAAATCTATAAAAGTAGATTAGAAAGAACCATAAAAGCATTCCACACACTGTCAACATTTTGATTACTTGCAAATAGATATCAGAATTCTTGACTATGTAACCAACCCTGGTGAATTTCTTGATCAAGATTTCAATTTTACTTCTGGGAAATAAAATTTCTCAACTATCCACATTTATTCTGGCCCTTTTAATATTTTTAGCTAAGCTATTCCTGCAAGTGAGTCTGAAACCAGTGGAATTAGCAGCATCAAAAGTTAACTGTATAAATTGAATGAATTATTGTGAATAACAGGATATCAGGTTTGACCTAGGGTTACTATATATGAATCAGTACATTGGTGCCTGGGTAGTTATCTTCAATATAGTACTAAGTGCTGATCATCTAACGCAGTAAATGTTGAGTAAATATTGACACAAGATTGCATAACTACAGAAAGTTCATGATGATTTATAATTCATGTACAAATACATTGCTTCACTAGGGTCTCAGGACTGAGCATCATAATTAACATGCATTTCCAATTTATAAATGTGGAAAATCAAGCTTAGAAAAGTTGACCACTCTCCAAATTTCTCATCTAGGTTTCTGATTCCCTTTCTAGAGTCTTTAAATCATATGCAGTCTTTAGCAGGTGTCCATTATTTCATGTGTAAAGGGCATTCTAGGATATCATTCATAAGACATGAATTTATGATGTAAAAAGTTTAACAGTAAAATGAAATATAAATATAGATACTTACAAAATTCCTGGCACACAAGTAGCTCCCAGTAATATGAAAGCAAAGGAAGGAATGCAGTGCCCAATTAACAAAAGAACAATACATAATTAACAATTTGAAGGAAAAGAATAGTTACTAAAGCAAAGTCGTCAGAAATATCTTAAAATAGTAATGAGAAATAGAAATGACAAAGGAAGGTATCCAGGATTTGGACTTATATGAGTAGAGAAGAGGGACCCTCCTGCAGGCAGCCTGGTATGAATAAAGCTCAGGGACCTCCTTTTGATCAGGAGGACAACTAGCAGAGTATCTCAGATGTAGCAGAAAGTTTATGAACCAGAGTAATGAAGGTGAAAAGAAGAAATAGAAATGGATAGAAGGTTCAGGGTTATACAGAAAATGTAACATGGGATTATATTGTGAAAATTTTAAAATTTAATTTAATATGGTAAAAATGATGAGTTTTGAAAAATAATCTTTAACTTTGCTTCAGTTTTGGTAAAGTCTGAAACAGGGTTCCCAGCATTGAACCTGTGCATATTAGAATAGATTAGATTTTTAGCTAAGTGTTTAGGCTTAAGTTTAGGAAACTTTCATCTTTTTATAACAAAAATTATTGATGTTTATGTTGGATAGAGTACATTTAAAGTGTACAATCTGATGAACTTTGAAAAAGACATGTAAAACCACCATCACTGCAAAGACACAGAACATTTTCAAACTTCCACTACCCCAAGATAAACTCAATTCTTGTTCTGAGTTAGGTGCTGATTTCACATTGGTCACTTATCTTCTCCAAACTCTAGTAAACTGTGTACCATTGCTGCCTACCCCAAGATTATTATGAGGGAAAAATTGCCCAATGGAAGTAGAAATTATTTAAAAATAATGTAGTGCAATGCAAATGTAAGGGCCTTTGGTATTCTGAGTTATGTACAGTTCTCGAAGACTGGTAGAATTGTGGAACATAGGAGGAGCTCAAAGAGAAATCAGAATCAGGAAAGAAGCAATGAAAATATTATATTATGATGTTTTTGAGAGGGTTCTAAGTCTGGGGTTATAGAAAGTTCATATGAGATACACAACTGGACCATATTTACTGAAAGACAGCAGGTTTTCTTCTGACTTCTTACATTCTAGTTTCACATGCCATGGGACTCAAGTTCATGCCTCAGCAAAATCCCCAATTATTTCAGGTCAGGAATCACTGAGGCTGCTTAAATTAGGTAACAGCACGTGTCTCTTCATGGGTGCAAAGAATCAGCGTGAACCAACACTGATATATTTTTCCTAGTTAGGTAGGATTTTCATACAACATAGCTTGATCATTGTATTCCTCTGATTAATTGTTTTAATGGCCCCCATTAGACTGAAATTAAACCAAACTTCCACAGTACAATGGAAAATGCACTTGAAAATCTGAAGTGTGTCTTTCTTCATTCCCCACCCTGCATCCTGCTCTACCTGGTCATGATGCTTTTTTTGTTTTATCAGTCTTGAAGATTTAGTTTCGATCTTTTTAATTTTATTAGTACATTACAATTCATACTGCTTACAACCCTTGTAGGGAATTGGTACACATATATAAAAATTATTAATTCTTTTTTCATCTTTTCTCTCTTTACTCCCTTTCCCTTTCCCTCTGCTGAAGGTGCTGTGACTCTTACTTTGTCTCCATGGTGCTTGGAAAACATTGATAACAGCAAAGCCACTCCTCACTGAGCGTAACCTCACTGTAATTCACAGATTAATAGTTTATATCATCAGACTGATCAAAAATATCTGATGTCTTCGTTCAGGGTGTTATAACAATGTCCCCTAGTCAAGGCAGTTTTAAAAAAAGAAATTCATTTCTCACATTTCTGGAAGCTGGAAATCTAAGATCAGGATACCAGAAAAGTGGAATTCTAGTGAAGGGCCTCTTCTAAGTGGCAGATTGCTCACCTCTTGCGACCTCAAAAAGACAGCAAGCTAGCTCTTGGATTATTTTTTCTAAGGGCACTAACCCCGTGCATGAGGGTTCTAACCTGCAGACTTAATTAACTCCCAGATATCCCACCTCTAAATATCATCACATTGGGAATTAGACTTCAGTGCATGAATTTTGGCCAGGCACAAACATTCTGTCCATAATATAGAGGCTTTGGGTGTGGAAAGTGTGACCTTGAATCCTCCCTCTGTCATTCATTGTCTGTGTTGCCTCTGTTAATGGATCTCAATATGCTCACTTCTGTAATTATTAAAAATGGAAACGGGGATGATAGTTTTAACTGCCTTGGGTTCTTTTGAAGATTAAATGAGGTAACCACTTAAGAGGAAGAACTCTGGCAGAAGTTATTGGTCTTATTCTAGCTCCATCGTGTATGAGCTGAACAATATTGGGAAAGTTTCTTTTCTTTTTTTTTTTTCCCGCCTTTTTGAAACAGGGTTTCACTATGAAGTTCAGGTTGACCTTGACTTGTAGCCCATGCTGGCCTCAAACTTGCAACAATCCTCCTGCTTCAGCCTCCAGATGCTGGGATTACAGGTGTGCCCCACATTACCCAGCTAGGAAAGTTCCTTATTTTCAGCTTGATTCAGCTTTTCTGCATGTGAGAGTGTGGAGGATATAACTCACAGAACTGGTTTTAGAACTAAGGACATTGAAAAAAGTGAAATAGTAGAATAGAATGGGCCAGCACATAGTGCTCAATAAGAGAAATCTATCATCATTACTTGTATGATTGACAATAACAGAAATAAAAATATAGGCAAGTATAACATCTCTACCTTGCTCCCACATTCACACAATGTTTAAAGCAACAAGTCTTCTGCATAGTTTATACACTCAAGAACTCATTGTACAGAATTTAGACAAAGGACTGTTCCTCTCAGGCAGACAGTGGAAGAAATAAAAATCACATTTCTGAGACTCATTTTCTTGCCTCAGGAGAAAAAATGTTTCTCTTCAGGGACTGTGGAGTTATCATGTCGTGAAGTGTTCTTGGAAATCTGGGTCAGTAGACAAGACAGGGCAGGAGTCAGGTGGCTGCGTTTACCCCAGACATCTTGTGTCTGAAAAGGCAAGGGAAGTAGTGAATAAGAAGTGGGCCCTCATGATTATGAGACAGTGGCCAATAACTAACAAGAAAGACTTTAGTAGCTTCCTAGTTTAGGAAACTTTGTGGAGACAGAGAACCACCTAAAAGTGTTCATAAAAGATGCCCTTTGTAAAGTACCATGTAAAAGTCTTACGCTACTCCTTTAAGGAAATCTTAAAGAAAGAACTGCAGCATTCTGAATTCTGGAGTCTGATACTTATTGCTTAAAAAGAAAATGCACAGAGTCTGGGCTATGTTGAATGTTAGAAAAAAATTAATAGTTTTCCTCATACAGGAGGCTCTTGATAAATGGCAACGATCACCTTTATTGATAGTCATAGTTCATTTCTTGCTAGTCTGAGAAATTTCATGTTGTTTCTTATGTATCTCTGTGCATTTTATCTCCTCTGTCGACTGTGCCTTCTTACCTTAACTCATGTATTTATACATTTTAAACTTATCCTTTCAGACCTCTCTTTCATACCTTCAGCTCCTTGGAATTGGATAGGTACCTCCTTTGCCCCACACACATTTTTATGTATTCTTCACACAGAATGCATTGCTGTAATTCACCACAGCTGCAAAATACCAGCTTGCTCAATAACACAGAATATTTGTGGAAAGCACAGCCTGTATCTGGTCATCCCCTTTGAAATAAGCCTCTCACAGTCTGCTCCTCCAATATATATTGAAGGCTTCCCCTGACAGCCTCAGATCTGTGAGTGTTGATCGCTGGCAGCAATTGTGGAAGATTTTCAAAGTTGTCTAGGGTTCCTTTCAATAGGATCCATGTCTAATCTCTAGATTACAGTGTGTTCAGGAGAAAAAAATCCCAGTATTGCTCTAGGTTTCACTCTTGGGTAGAAGGTAACTATTTTCAATGACAGTAGAAAATCATCATACCCCAGACCAAATAGCTGAAGAGATCATCTGAATTTAAGTCAGCAGATTAGCCTGGGCTCCTGGCCAGGATCATTTTAGATGGTTAAATATTTTTCCTCCTCACCAAGAATCATCTGAGTCATCTCAAGGCCAGCCAGGAATTGTGCTCTCTGAGAAAACATATTACATATGGGTAGAGTGACTACATGTTCTTTGTTTCCTGGAATGGTTCCAGTTTATTCATGTTGAACAAGAGTATGTTTCACAGCAACACTTTCTGTAACTCTTCAATATGACATGATTTGAACATTATGGTCGCCCCATAGAAAGATCAAAATCAGTGATAAGAAAGATCAACTACTCACCCGTGAGTAACAGACTGATTGACTAAAGGTGCCAGGCATCTCTTCTGCTGCTAAATTCTGTACTCCTTTGTCTTCCTGACTAGTAGAGAACCACAGTAACTACTCAGAATCACTTTTCAAGTCAATTATCCTCAAGGGTCTTTTCAACATGACTAGTGAGTAAAGGTGTGATTTTTTTCTAAGATAAAATTTTTTAAATTATCTTTTAATTAATTTTAAAAATTATGTTTTAATTAAATTTATTGGTACATTTTAGGTATGCATAATGATCACATTCAGCATAGGGAATTGGTACTGGCACATGACATACCTTGGCTTTCCTTGTTTTTCTCATTCCATTTTTCTCCCTATTTTCAGTTTAATTGGCTTGAGAGATGCTTAGATTAGTAAGGCACACTCCTGGGTATGTCTAGGTCAGTCATGGGACAGGGTCTTGGGGTGCTTTGCTCTCTGGGCTCTTCCCCTGCACTCTACATCCTGGCTGTTGTGGTGTGAGATTTCCTTTACCATGATGTTTCTGTGTTCAAGCCAACTACTATAGACTGAGACTGTAAGTATGATGAATTTCTTCTATTTTAAATTGTGAATTTCAGGTATTTTGTCCCAGTTATGAAGAGCTGACAAATCATATAGAATATTGGTCCCAGAGAAGTAAGATCATTGCTGGGACTATATCTGACCTTGTGGTTCGGAGGCCTTTGGAACTGGTTTGCTAAAGGGATGTAATAGTTAAGCTTCATAGTGTCAAATTGAATGGCTTAGAAGCCACCAGGATATTGGCAGAGCACATTTCTGGGTGTGTCTGAGTGGGTGATGGATGTGTGAATTTGGGTACTGTATGAGGTGTAATCAAAAAATAAGGTGAATGTTTAAATTTAATAATTTATTAATATAAAAGGCACATTGCCATTAATACCCTCAAAATACTCCCCTTCACTTCGTATACACTTATATCACTGGGGAGGAAGGGGATCCCTTCCAGGTCACACCTCCAGTGACTTACCTCATCTTGCAAGGCCCCAAATCACAGCAGTACATACGTGCAGCCTCTAAACTCACCAATAGATTAATCCACTGATGAGTTCAGGATCCTGATAATCCCTTCATCTTCCAAACACATGAGACTTTGCAGGGACAATTTGGATCTGAAACATAACATATACCTTGAAGCCATCTCAGGAATCAGCAAGATTCTGCCTATCACAGGATCATCAACATAAAAGTGTAAACTCATCTGAAAGACTTCGGTTAGAGAAAACAACCCAAGGTTACCCTCCTGACTCAGGGTGGCCTAACAAAGCTTTCCGAGAATTCAGCTATCCAGATGGTCTGAGCCCACTGAAGCTTTTATCCCATGGAGCTCAGTTGCTGCTCCTCCTGGCAACAGACCTTGGAATTGTCCTTGTGATGTTGATTTTCTAAGCACGAACAATGTAAGAGTTGTGGGATCACAGGTGCTTCCACTCAGATTTCAAAGGAAGGCCTGAGAGGCCAGGTCATTTGTGACAGGGTTAAATTTCCCACCAGGAACTCCTGAGAAGATGATGCATGCTCTGTGAGAGTGAAGCTCAAGGTGCAGTGGAAGCCTCAGGAAGTTGGATATGCCAGGAATGCAAATATCTCCTAAGAAAATCTGCATTAAGTGTGGAGAGCCTATATGGGCTGCAATCAGCCCTTGGGTCCAAGACAGCTCAAGAGTTTTGGAACCTATGCCACACTACTGTGTGTCCTGGATGCTGTTTGGACAGTGACAGGATTTAATGTTTACTCTTCAAGGTTTTAGCCTTGTTTTTTTTTTTTTTTTTTTTTTTTTTGGTACCAGGAATCAAACTCAAGGTCTTGCACTTGCAAGGCAGGCGATGCATGACTGAGCTGTCTTCCTAGCCCCTCAGCCTTACTTTGATCAATTATTTTCTCTCTCCATATTCCTCCATTTTTGATTGGACTTTGTCCATTATGTCGTAGGAATATGCAACTTGTTTTTGATTTTTACAGTGATTTACAACTAACAGTTTGCCTTGAGGAGATTTTGGACTTAGAATATTTAACACTTTTGGGCCTGTTGAGATTTTGGGGAGAAACTAATTCCTTTTCAGGTTGTGCACTTTAGTATAATCATATTAGGCACAATTATGACCTTGCTGTTATCTTCACTTGGAACCAGAGTGTGATTTCAGGAGTTATGTTTGGTTGTCAAGCTGACAAATGGTGGAAAGTGTTGGTTAATTATGGTTGTCATCTTGAGTCATTTGAGATATGCCTAGAAGATTAGCAAAGCATATTTGTGAGTCAGTAATGGGTACAAAATGTTGCTGATTCTATGTAGTCTCTGACCCATTGCTCTCTTGGCTCTTCCTCTGTGCTCTGCTTCCTGCCTGCAGTCAAGCATGGACTGAAACTTCTGAGACTGTGACAGAAAATAATCCTGCCCTCTTTTGAGTTGCTCATGTCAGTTATTTTGTCTCAACAACAGACCAGTCATCAATAAAATAGTCATAGACCTGTTAGCCATAAATTTTATCAGTGGCTGAGGTTAAGTACAAAACACAGAGGCCAAATTTTCAAATTACAAGAGTAGCCTAAGAGGTTAATTGCATACAAAAATTTATCTTGTTTTTTCCTTCTGTAAGGGAGTTGGTTTTCTGAGCAACCAGCACATAAAGCTAATAATTCTCTTTTGTATAGATGCGTGTAAGTAAACGGGCAGGCCTCTGATATACCATGTGGCTTTTCTATTGTTAAAGGAGAATCCTCTAAGTCCCTTGGTACAATTAGGGGAGGGCAACTACTCACCCCAAAGTTAATGGAGGTAGCAGAGGCAAGAGAAAATTTAGGTTTGCATCCATGCTCCTGATTATGACAAAGGGGAAAATTAGTTCCTCCTTCTATAACACTTAAAAATCTCACAATCCAAAGGTCAAGTTCCCTTTCAGAGTCTGATGCCTGAACTGTTGAATCCTTGTCCTTCAGGAGTGTGTTTATCAACATCCAGTTTATAAGGCTTTGTACTTGTAGTGAGCACAGGAACAAAACTGAATTCTGCATTTTCCTCTAGAACTCAGTCTACAAATACCATAAATCATACCAAATGCTATACCTCCATTTAATCACCTTGCTTGAATGCATTATGATAGGTTCACAATTACATTCTTTCACAGTACCTCTGCCATAATTTGGAATATATATACATATATATATTTGAATTTTTTCCTTCATATCCTACTTTCCACTATCTCAGCTACTTGCTCTCATGAGCAGAACCTAGACCTTATCAAAACACGACTTTAATGTCGTGTTCCACTCTCTATGTATCATCTAGTGCCCCAGCTCCAGGAATCATTTTAGTACACCAAGACCTAAACTCTTTGATTTTATGTTTTTTGTCCTTTTTCTCCTCATATCCTGATGATACTCTGGAACAAGTTTAACTATCATGAACACTTACTATAACTATTCTTTGTTTATACTCCAAAATCTCTTGCCACTTTGTTGCTTCATTATATTATCTTATCAAAATTACAACCTTCTTTAATTGAAAATTGCTACCCTACAACTCCATACTGCTGCAGAAAAGCATACAACCACTGTGAATGCTTTTGCTTTAAATTCAGGATCCAACTCTAAACTGAGCCTTTAATGCACCTAATAGTTGCCTGAGACTTTCCAAGTTCACTCATCCTTTAACTCTCTTGGATAATTATTCATATAATTTCTACTTTTCTCAGGCTTAATATACACTTCTCCTTCCTCGGCCTCAGTTTAATGTCTTGCTTCCCAGTTCACTGTGAAAATTTACTCAACCAGAAGAGAATTTCAAGCTCATCCCATTCCTTCTAACTTCCCATCTGTATAACCCTCTATTATCATGTTTGAACTGTTTGTCCTCTGAGGAAAGGCCCCGCCTTCCCTTATAACTAAGATTCCTCTTCTGCCCTCGATTAAGTTAAGGAAATTGCTCACATGTTTTCTTCTCTCTTTGGAGTATTAATTTCTTCTCACCTCTCTCTGCCACCCTTGTTGGATCGTTCATATGTGCACAGAATGTGTTACTCCTCCAACATTAAAAACTCTCTTGTATCTCCTTTTCAGTCTCAACTTCTGTCCTATTTCTTCTCATTTTCCCTTTGTTTGTACTCATTCTCCTCCATCATCCCCTGAAGCTAGGATGTAAGCTTTTACTTCTGTTTCTCCACTGAAACCAAGTCGTGGCTGCCATTTAAACTGCTAAATTCAGTAGTTAGCTCCAGTCTGCATCTCACCTGATAGAGTAGCAGTAGTTGGCACCATTGAACATTCTGTTCATTAAACACATGACTTCTAGAATTACAAACACACACTAGTAGTTGGTCCTCTATTTTAAAAATGTATTCTTAGTCTTCTTTGCTATGTATATTTCACTTCCTTGCCTTTTTCATATTGGGATGTTTAGTATTGAATCTTTTACTTATTTGTACTGTCTTGGTAATATCATGTTTTTAAGTGTCAATCCATTATAAGACATGTAATGATAGGTTATGATAAATTCTTGTCACAATTTGTCATATTTAGAACAGGCAGAGAGGGTCTACTGAACTACAAAATTGAGTTACTTCTTTGTTAGTCTATTTGGTGCTTCTGTAACAAAGTACCTGATTGGTTACTTTATGTATAACATAAATGTATTGGCCCATAGTTCAGGAGGCTGTGCAGTCCAAGATCAAGGGCACTAACATAGCAAGGATCTTTTTGGTTGAATGATAATATGGTGGAAAACAGAAGAAGAGAGAGGAGAGAGAGAGAGAGAGAAAATATGAATGTGACTGAACCCATTCCAGAAGTAACACACTCACTACTATGGATAGAATCTTAAAAATTCCGCTGCTTAGTGCTGTTATAATAGCAAATAAACTTCTTCATATTTTTGGAAGGAACAAATCTTCAAACCACAGCTTCTCACTTGATTCTGAGTAAGTATCTTTAACTTGTGGTTATAAAGCCTACATACAAATAGAAAATACAGTGTGTATAATAGATTTATATTTAACTTAGCATTAGCATAATTATTTTTAACATTATATGTTTTATCCTAGTATATGCATATGTATGTATGGGTATGGCAAGGGCAAAAGGTAGAGAGTAATTTATCTTTAAATCTATACATTGATTAGAGACAAGAGTGAGAATTGAAAGCAAAATTTCTAAGATCTGAATCATAATTTCTAATGAAACATGTACTAGCCACCATGGATCTAAATAAGTAGTAAGAAAATGAATGTACTCATAAAACAAGAGATGAAGCTATAAGAATAAATATCTATAAGTAACAAGTCATTGACAAAAGAGATGAAAATAGCAGATAGGATATAAAAATAAATAAATATGTTTCAAGATCATCAAAAAGTTAACTGAAAAGATGAATAGGGCTTATGAGGACCAAGGAATTGGGAAAACATGGAATACAAAGCTTCATACAGAGCTAGAACAACAGAAACTTCCTGGTGAAAAGTTATATTTAGGATGCTATGGGTGTTTAAGGATATTTTCACAGCTTTACACTAATAGTTTTGTCAGTAAATTTGATAGAATTTAATCCTTGATAACAATAAATAGTATAATTGAAAGCAATCTTGTCGTTATTATACAAGGATAATAAAATTGTTACCTCCTCTTTTCTGTCTACAAGGAATCTTTATGCTTGGTTCAGGAGAAAGGGCAAAGGCTGTCCTCTGGGTTTTTTGTTTGTTTCTTTATTTGTTGTATTGTTTTGTTTTGCTTTGCTTTGTTTCGTTTTGTTATTTGAGGTTGGTTCTCAGGATGGAATCTAGGAATGGCCTCTTGCAAGCTAAGCAAGTGTTCTACCACTGAGTTCCACCCTCAGCCTTGTGCTCTTTTCTTGAGGGGAGGGATATGTAAGGATGACTGCTAATGTCCAGACCTGTGGTGGTGAACATGTTAGAGACTGAGCACCCAAACTGCACGCCGAAATGCACATGTTTATTGCAAAGTTCCAACACTGCCCCTGTGTGCACTGTTACCCAATGCTAGAGGTGCGGGGACAATGCTGGGGTGACAGCTCGTGTGCCGACGGAGCGCTCGCTGTGTGCCCACTGCGGCATGTGTGCCATAGGATCACCACCGCTGGTCTAGACTGTAGCTTGCCAGGGTGTATGAATAAATGGAAATCCTTGAGGTGTGTGGGATCGCATGAGTCCCTTTCTGTCTTGTAGTTTTTACTGCCTTCCTCCTTTGAAAACTCTCACCAGATTTTTCTCACATTTCAGGAGTCTTTTTTGTATATTCTCTGTTATGCTTCAACTTTCTGGACCAGAATTCTGTCCCTTTTCTGTGTTCCCACAGCAACCTGCTTGTCCTCCATGACAGTGCTCCGTATTCTGGTCCATATCTCCCCAAACTAGGAGTGTGTGGACCAGCGGTGCTGAACCTATCTGACACATGTAACTTATTTTTCTTTTAAGATAAAAGATGTTAAGTATGGAGTCTTTTTTTTTTTCCTAAACCAAAACTTCAGTATTCAGGTTTAATTGCGGTGTTGGAACTTCACAGTAAATAAGTGACTTTTGGGTGGCAGTTTGGTTACTTGGTCTCTAAAAGTTTCATGGTAGTGAAACTAGAAGAACCAGCTTGTTTACTTATGGATTCCAAGAGAAGACAGTGTCCAAATCAGTGGAGATAAAACACTTGCCCTCTTTTTTCCTGGGTGTCTGACCCCAGAGTGCTTTAAAACATTATTTAACTTGATGGTGCCAATAATCTTAAGAAAACACTATATTATCATGTCCATTTTAAAGATAATAAAACTAAAGCTTAATGGTTTCGAGTGACTTGTCCAATGTCACACATAAACACGGTGACAAAATCAATACTAGGTTGCAAGTATTTCAAAAAATTTTAAAAATTTCCTAGCCATTTTGCTGTCTGTGGGAAAAAGGGATCCAGAGGTCTGGTTGACGGCCGTGGTGGAGGAGCGAGTCTGAGCAAACTTAAGACTTGTCATGTCCTCGGCAAACCGAGTGAGTTGCCCCGCCTAGGCTGTCCCGCTCTGCCCTCCTACTTCCACACCACCACCCGCCCCGCCAATAGTACCACCTCCAAACCACGCCCCTAGCCCGCCTCCATTGCCACGCCTCTAGCCTGCTCTATAAAACTCCTGGTACTTCCGCAGTGAAGTAGATCTGTGCCATCAGCCTGGTCTCTGGTGTCTTCGTTTCACTGTACCACCATTTACCATGAGCCCAGGTCCCTCGACCCAAAGAGGTTCAGCCTCAGCTGTCTTTAAATGTTTTTTGAATGAGTGACAGTTCTGAGGGTAGGGAAGAGTTATAACTGTGAACCATATGTCTTATCCCAGGTATCACTATACCCAAGGTTACCACTTCCAAATAATACAATAAATCGATGCACTTAATGTGAGTTCTGGGAGAATTCTTAGGTATAAGAGTCCTGTATCAGGTTTGGTTTTTATTACACAACCTGGGATGCAGAATGGAGAAGAGGAGATCTCAGTAAGGTTACTTATTTCAAAGTATTCAGGAGAGAAATAATTTCCCTTTAGGAATGAAGAAATTGGTTCTAAAGCAAGAAGGAACAAGAAATTTTATCTATGAGAATTTGAACCTCAGCTTCCAAACTCTCCTCTCTTGGTGGATAAGAAAGAATGAAAGATAAAGCTACATTTTATGTTTTCCGGTTTTATGTTTAATAAAAATCAAATGAAACTCTGCCAAATGGGTGAGTGGGAGTCAGATGTATAATTAACTCTCCTTCTGGAATAGGTGCCACTCAGAGATCAAATGGCTAGCATCAAATTGTTCTTCCCAAACATGATCCTTTGCCTCATGGAGAGCTCTCAATAGTTTTTCACCATGGAAATTTAAAGGAATAGATTTTTTAAAAGTAAACATTCCAACTCATTTAAAAATCTAAGCATAAATTTAGAGAAAGAGGAAAATGAATAAAATATTGTATGTCATGCTTTGTACAAGCCTTATCTCCCTCTATGTACATTATAGTTTAGGTTTCTTCTAGTCTTAGTAAAATGTATAAGTCACTCCCTGGATTTCCTTTCTAAGACCTCTTCCTATAATGATTTATACTAAACACATAGATATAGCTACGTGACGAGTGACATTTAGTATGAAAACAGTAGATATTTAGTTTGCCCTTTTATGACATCTAAGAAAAAAGGGGAGGGCATCGGAAAATATGTACAGCCAGAACAAAGCAGATCCAACATTACCTTTAAATACCATTCCATACAGATAGCTTGCTTTGTAAGAAAGAGGTAAATAACATTCCAACTACAGGAAAAATGCTGTCCAAACACTTCCTCTTACTCCACAGCCCCAAACAGATGCTGTTTTATAAGATTATGTCTATGGTAATGATTACAATTCATTAGATATCATTAAATAGCCATTCTCAAAATCAATGCACTCAAAATACAGCATTTTCTCATAGAATTTCTTTAAAGAGAGGACTTCCTCGAGGGCAATGGGCATCTCCTCTCCTATCAAAGCGACAGGTTGCAATTGCTCTTTCCTTGGATAATTAATGAACAAAAGCAGATCTGATGGGCACCATGATGGGAAAGTAGTTCTATTGTTTGAAATCATATTTAGGTGCTTGAAATTTTCTGGGTTTCCCAAATGTCCATCCACCGAGGATTGGATAAGAAAATTGTGGTATTTTTATATAATGGAATATTACTCAGCTATTAAGAAAGATAAACTTGAGGCCTTTATATTTAAATGGTCACAACTAGAGACCATACTCATAAGTGAAATAAATCAAACATACATGTGCAAGCACCGCATTGTTTCACTAGTGTAAAACTTGAAAGAGTTAATTTAAACTCAGAGGTATGATAGACACTGTGAAATGATAGGAGACCAC
>NW_004955423.1:18671763-18679951 GCF_000276665.1 Chinchilla lanigera
TGATATGTTGTAAAATGTTGTATGTCTGTTAATGTTTCCCTCCTTTTATCTTTAAAATAAAAAAAAAAGAAATTTTCTGGGTTTCTTCCATCTTTTAACAAAATACATCAACACTACTCTTACTCTAAATCTGCTCACTGATCTTTGCTCTTCACCGGTTTGCTAGAAAGTAAAATCTATTGGTAGCTGTGTGCCTTGAGTAAAAATAGCCAGGATCAGCAGGTGGCACTAATTTAAATAAATGGCAAATGAATTCCCCTACGTGAAAGAGAAAACTCTTCAGTTTACGGTTCCTTAAGAGTAAGAATGAACTCAGTTCTTAAATTCCTGGGGTCAGGAAAACTTTATTGCTCCTCATTCAGTAAATGTTATTACTCTATACTCATCCTACCACTGCACTAACATAAAAAGACCTTGGCTTCCTTTTGAGTTTTCAACTGGGAGAAGGGTTATATCTCCTGCTTCATGACTAGGGAAGGATTACTGCATGCTGAGTGCATTTGCTATAGTTCTCTGCATTGAGGTTTATAGTGGTTGAAGATCTCCAAGAACAGAACTTAAACCTCAGTTTGGGCTTGGAGCTATTCAGGTGACTTCAAATCAATGCATAAGGAAAAAGTCATTACCTCTACTAAACAATGATCTCAAGAAGTATCACAGGGTGAGTCCCTGCATCTTGCCTATAGATGAACAAAAGGTACAAAATGCAGGTAAATAATCACAATGTGAGGTTGAGAATTCCTATTGTATTTAACTTCTTTCATTAACATGATTAGAAGGGCCACTGAACTTTGCTTAAACAGCAAATATTCAGAATTTCTGATGAGTTAAATACATGTTTTAAAAATATCTTTGGCTTATTGTGTCTTTCTAACTATAATATTTTTATTTTCTTTGGTAAGTGTCATGTTTATAAGGAAATAAGTCTAGGATAGTATCAGTGAAGTCATCGTGAAGACAATGAATTTATGTAAAGCCACTAGAGGAACTTTAGAAATGTAGCTTATCTTTTGTAGACAAAAAGGTATATATTTGGTTAACATTTTAAAATTAAGAATGATACAGCAGAAGTAAAAGCCATACCAGGGATTGTCAGGAGTTCAGTACACATATTAACTTCACACAGACTGTCCTGCCCAGACAATTTTGAAAAACTAGAATGTTTGGCACAGTGCTTGGAGTTGTGACACAGTTGCAAAAAAGTTAATTCCTTTTGACTTCTGCCAGTTAGTATTAAACTTATGAGGCATGAAATCATCTAATTCTCGATAATAGGTTTTCTATAGAGTTCCCAGCAGAAAACATTTATGCTTGAAACATATGTGCCTAAATCTCACAAACCACAGGCACTTTTATTTACAAAGATACAGCTAGTCTTCTTGCAGTGACTAGAAACAAAATAATTTTTTAGAAAGACAGGGGAAAATGGGCCATAAATTTGGCAATATCTGTTGTGCAAGACCAACAAATCAACTGAGTTGAAGCCTGGGATATATTACATTTGCATATTTATATATTCAAACTTTTTAGCAGTTCCAACTTGCCCCTCTTCTCTATTTTACTCAAGTTTTCTTTATTGCTTTTTCCTGTGGACAGGCATGTTTTATTTTTGTCTTCAAATGGACAGATACAGGATTGCCAGATAGGATCAAACTAAGATGAAGAATTATCCCATTTCATAATATGAAAGGGTCGATTTGAACACATCAAGTTTCATGAAAAGCAGAGAATATGGATGTCTACGGGATGCTGAACTGTCACTAACTTATTCTCAATCTTATTTTCACCTGATATTTCAGAGTATTGTCAGACTCTTCCTACAAAAATCTAGGTTGAAATCATTCAGATTCTAAGAAAAGTACATCACTACAGTTTAGACCACACCATGATCCTTGAAAATGTGCTGACCACCTACAGAAAAAAGTAGTCTCTAAATTCCATTTTAAGAAGTTTCCCAAACACATAATTTTCACTTCCTTCTGGATAAGCTTTAGTCAGAATTTCTATGTGCTAATGATCTTTTATGATCTTAGACTTTAGAAGTAGTAAAACCCACTGCAGAAAATTCAGAAAATAGAAGAAGGCACAAATAGTAGAATAAAAAGCATATAATTTGATCATCCAGAAATGCCTAATACATGAGAGTCCATATCTTTTTCTTTTTCTGTATAAATATTGAATGTGCATATATATATGAACAGACAATCAGAACTACACTATAAATACTATTCAAGTTATTCATATTTTTCTTTTACATCCTGTGACAATTAAGTTTAACCATCAACTTGATAGGCTTGGGAGACATAAAGCACCGCTCGGGGTGTATGTGGGCAAGTAATAGAGATGTGAGCTTGGGTACTCTAAGTGGTCCCTGCCCATTTCCACTCTGTCACTGCAGTCTGCTAGGTGCCCCAGCTGACATGGCCTAAGAATCTTTGCTCTTTCATGTCATTTTACCATGATGCTTTTGCCTTTGAGAATGCTAATCATAGACAAAATCCTCTGAAACATTAATCAAATAAAACTCTCACCTATAAATTGTGGGTGTCACGTATTTTCTCCCAGCAAAAGAAAAGTGGAATAACATGCAAGTTGATACTGGGAGTCAGGGAATTTCTGTGACTACTTGAATATGCAGTTTAAAAGCCCTTAGAATTCATTTACAGGAAGGTTTTGGAAGGGCTGGGAGATGTAGGCTAGTAATGCCCTAAAGTGCTTTAAGTAAACATTGATGGGTTATTGTAGTTGGAACTCAGAAGACCAGAATATGTGTAGGAGTGTGGACAGTAAAAGCCAGGCTCAGTTTGGAATGAGAACTCTGCTGGGAAACGGACTGCAGATCATACATGTTAAATTATTGCCAAAAATGTCTACATATTTTTCATGTTCTGAGATTTGTAGAATGATGAAAGTAAGGGTAGTTGACTACTGATCTGGCTGAGGAAATTTCAAAGAAGCCCCGTAGTCACATGTGAGTTGTATGCTGCTGGCTAGTTTTAGTCACAATTTTAGTGAAAATCAAGGGCAAAAGGCAGAGAAATCTGAAAAACATAAATTGTCACCTTAAAACAATCATGTTTAAAGTTGGGGCAAAGGTAAGTGTTATTGCTGAAGAAATTAATACCACTAAAAAGAAAACAAATACTTTACACAAGGCAAGAAGAAAGATGCCTTAAGGATATCTTAGGAATCAGCAAGATCCAAGTCATCATAGGCTCTGGTGTCTCAAATTATAATTATTTTATTCATGCAAAGAGCTTGTGGAACCCTATTGGAGGAGAACAGCATAAGAAAGTGTTGTAGTGGTATTCATATCATCATGATCAAAGGCCACTGTAGTCACTGGGCCATGACCTCCCTATGGACCCCTGGTATTATCTATATTTACCAACAAGCAGAATGTAGTAGTTGTGGGATCATGGAAGCTTCTATCACAGAATTCAGAAGAAAGCATGGGCTATGTTCCCTTGACTAGAGAGTTTGTGAAGCTGTGAAAATGATGCCAAAGATGCACAGGGGAACCCAGAAAGCTGGAGATGCTGGAAACATGGAATGTCTGCAGAGGAAAGCCGTAACCTTTGAGCAAAGCCAGACTACAAGAGAAGCCACATGGGCTCAAAATAACAAGGGCATATGGGAGCGCTGGCCAAGCCATGTGGAACTTACATCTTACCATTATGTAACCAGAATGCTGGACTGAGCGCAGTAAGACATAATGCTTGTTCTTTCTATCCACTGATTCCTCTCCTTTGGAATATTCACTTTATCCTGTTGTACTTTGTAATTATGTAAAATATTTTTGATTTTACAAAGTTGAAAGAGAGTTTGCCTTCGGTCTCAGAAAAGATTTTGCTTTGGACTTTTGAAAATATGCTGGAATTGTTGAGACTTAGGGGAAAGGAACTGTATTTTAGGTTGTGTGCAGGACAGTTATATCATCTCAGGAAGAATTATTATCTCATTATTGTGTTTACTTGGAGATGGACTGTGCTTAAGGATATGTATAAGGATGTCAAATTAAAAAGGGGTAGCATATGATGGTATGCTTAATTGTTCATTTGTTTGGTTTGGAAGCCACTTAGGGACTAGTAAAGCATATGTCTGGGAGAATTACTTAGTTACTTTCTAGTTGCTCAGACAAAATAGTCAACACCCACAAGAAAAGCAAAGGTTTACTTTAGCTTACAGTTTGTAGATGTTTCAATTCATAGTTGACTGGCACCAAAGCAGGATGGCATGGCAGATGGGCATCACAGAGTAGAAATAGTTCATGGTGTGGCAGGCAGGAGGCAGCAGCTTTCCCTCTGCTTTTCCTTTTATTCAATTCAGGCTATAATCCTATTGGTTGGTACCACCCACACTCAGAGTAGATCGTCCTTCTTCATAAATCCATCACTCACACCACAAACTATGCTACATCGATTCAGTATCACACATTCATGGTGCAGCCACTCTTAAAAGCCTCACTTATGAGCATATGAAGCTTTGAGGGGACAGCAAAATATAAGCCAAAACAGAGGGTCATGAGTATTATCCTCCTACCTCTCATGAGATACCCATAGTGATTAAGATTAATACTTATATTGTCAGTTCAATTAAAAGGACAACTGTTTTACTCTTTTTTTAAAAAAAAAATTCCCATAGATAATTGATCCCTTGGCAATGTTCTTCAAACATATGAAGAGTTTCTGGACTATATCAACTCTCTAGAATATTTGGTGATTTTGAACTTAATTTTGAAATTTCTTTTATAGATTTTCTCACCTTCTCAAAGCTCATTTATCTAAGAGCTTATGCATTTTCTTCATGGCTGATAATGGCCAACATAGTGATTATACATAGTAGGTATCCAGTAAGTGTTTGTTGAATAAATTGTATCAGAAGGTATCACAGAGTGTATAAATAATATGATCTTCTTATAAATTAGCAGAATGACCCAGGATAAATTATTTGGCATTTATTTTCAGTTACCATGTCTATCAACTTGAAATATGCAGTATTATTTGTCTTCACCAAAGAACTGTTGAAGGATTAACAAAAAGACTCATTTAAAACAAAACTGAAGTGCAAGAGAAATGATAATGAATTATATTAGATTATAGAACTTGGCTCACTGTGTTATCAGTATTCTTTCTGTCTATTGAAATCACATTGTCAAATGATGACCTAATTATAGCTCATTTGCCAGATGGCTAATTGTGGCAAGTAAAGAAAAAAAAAAAGATTTGCAGTTATTGTAGAAAGATTTACAGTAATTGTAGATACTGTGTTTTGATAGTAAAACATTTTCTAGAATTAAAACTTATACTTTAGTATAATATTTTTCACTTTGTGACTTTGGAAACCTGAGTATTTCTGACTTTAAGAAATTTATTCTAAAATAATGGGAAAAGAATGGTTATTCAAAAAAGTACAGAGTCTAAGAAAATAATCATTGCAGTTTAAGGCAATATATTTTTCTTTACAATATTGTACCAAATTTTATCCCCAAGAACAGGAGGACATAATATGACTCTTTGGATATCTTCCACACTGTGTCTTCTAATCCTGTCTCTTACTTAATAAAAATTTAGACTTTAAGACTGAGGACGTGTGTGTATATACAAATCGCAATAAACACTTTGTGTTATCAAATGTTATAGAAGACTATCAAAATTTAGATACCACTCATCATTATCACTCAAGGAGTTTATTATACCTTTCAAAGTTCAAGTCATCTCTTTATCTTCACCTAGAGACAGAACTTTAAGATTTTTAAGGCAACCAATAATTTATGTTACCTCCTAACCTCCACACCATCTGCTGTAATTCAAAACAAAACTTAAAATCATCAATCAGTTTGGAACAGTCCAACACAGATCTGATATTTCTTGTTGTATCTAGTTTTCCACATTTTATAAAACATAAAATTTTCAAAACATAATTTTGGTGTTCTGCTTTGCTCATTGCCTCACTAGATATCTGTCCTGTCCATTGAGTAATCCAGATGTGATTTGGAGGTTCTCTGATTTGTCACCCTCTACATACTTCATTCGTAGCCCTCTTATCAATTGTCATTTTGTCCCTCTTGAGTCATAAGTAAACATAAAAGCAGACCTTCAATTTTAAAATGACAGATAAAGTTTATTTTAAAGGCACTATTCATCTACCAAAATATGTATTACAGTAAGGAAAGTTAAGAACAGGACAACTAAGAAAAGAAACCCAACATGATCAACTTAATAATATGTATTATTTGAATCCATCCTGCGTTTGTACAAAATACTGCCATTTGTATATTTTTACTTTCTAGAAATGTTGATTACTCTTCATATTATTATTTATTTGATGGTCTTAGGCAAATACATTGGAAATCATGTTATAACTTGCACACACTAATGCTCTATGATGTTCATTCCTTATTCCTCTCACAGTTCAGTGAATTAAAAAAATAGTAGTTAGCATGTTGCACTTATTAGAATCGAACATTGATCTCATCTGTACCATATTATAGCGTTTGTTACCAATCACCTTAATTGTAAAATGAATTGCTCAGTCACATATTTAATAATGAGTACAATTGGCCTTCATAACCAGTTCTCTGTTGTTATCAATCAGCTATTTACATAATCACGGGGGAAACCATATCATTATTCACTGTGAGACAGAGTAACAAACATCAAATTTAATTGCCCTACTAGGCACTGGAGTCATAATCTTTACACAACACTTAATGTTTTCATTACTTACTAATTCACTTATAATTATCCTACACTCACCAAAGTTAAGCAGCTAGCAAACAGTAGATCTTTCAGTGCTATTTATACAGAGATAAACAAATAGATGTAAAATAAGCTAGAGTGAATATATTAACTCAAATGATTATATAGAATGTCAGTTATTCACCTTAGCTTTACTAAAGCTGGTGAGACAGCATTGAAGTATTTACTTTTGTGGATAAAGACTTCATATTCTTTCACTGAGTTCGTTCATTTATATTTTAATGGCTTTTTTTGAGGCCTCTCTAGCATGTGTGATACGGCTCACGCTTTCTTCTTGAAGAAGTGATTCCCAGAGACATAAAATGACTGTAATATATAATATCGTGTATTCATTCAGTCAGCTTTTGTGCTTTTTTAGCTATGCTAGTCTGTGGGCATATAAGGATGATTAAGAGCAGAAGTTATTCCACCCAAAGTCTAGAGTCTTAGTGGTATTCAAATTCTGATCAGAGTATACACAACCTAAAATAGCTCTACTGAAAAGAGAACAAAGATCTGGAAATATAACCTAGACAGTGGATATTTTTTAAAATTTAGATTTTAAAATCTACAGTCTGTGATCTACTCCAATATATTTTAAAGAAACTGTAATCTGAAACTGACAGTTAAAATACATAATACAGGTGTGTCTGCACCCTATCCCCTCCATAAACAGCAGCCAGAGGCTTCTTGGGACCATCCTGAGGATGTTGCTCTACTCTATCTGTGTGCATGTATAAAAGTATTTCAAATAGTTTGACTGTAGAACTCTATTTTTTAAACATCTACCCTGTGAACACACTCACAAGCACATACTTTGGATTAAATCTGTGGTTTCTAGGCTTTAAGAACTACAGTGCATTAAAAGACTGAAGAGAGAGCCTCAAAGTTGAAAAATATTAAAACCAGAGTGAGAAGGATTAAGGAAAGACAGTGAAGAATCTTCCCAGAAAAATTGTTGATAAATCCACATATATTTATGGTATACTTTATGAGTAGGAATACAATGGAGACTAGAAGAATAATGTTCCTCCTGCTTCCATGAGGCTTAGAATCTGCCGAGGGAAACAAGAAAGAATGACAAGGAATCTCCTACAATGTATGAAAGATATTCAGTGCTTGGCAACAGGCATGAGTTGCTTCTTATAAAATCCTGCCTGATGGCTAGTAGGCACCTGAATGATCTCTTGGGATAAATCGTTGAGCTGTCCATTGTGTGTGTGTGTGTGTGTGTGTGTGTGTGTGTGTGTGAGAGAGAGAGAGCTTTTCTTTTTTTTTATTTTAAAGAATAAAAGAAGGATAACATAATAATAGGGGGGACTTAGCAAATTACAGACAAAATGGTAGGAAATTATCAATGGTTATCGTTTTATGTATTATTATCTACAAAATAGTTTCTCAGGAAAACAAATAGACAAATAATAGTAAGTTAGAGACAAAAGAGGTAG
>NW_004955423.1:18681271-18716534 GCF_000276665.1 Chinchilla lanigera
TGGGCCAATTGTGTCACTGTTTCTCTGGGTCATGATAGATTCCAATTGAGCGGAGGCAGCCGGCCTAAGGGCCGGCGCGCAATAGCGCTTACCACCGCATGGCTCCCCGTGCTCTGGGGGCCCACCCTCCGGGAGCCAGCAGGCAGGAAGCTAGCCAGCCAGAAGGCTGGCACTCCCCGCCCACAGCTCCCTGTGCGCCGGAAGCATCCTTCCGGGGAACCAGGAGGCCGGGAGTGAGTCCCCGGTCCAAAGACCGTGTGAGTGCTTTTCTGTGATGTTTTATATTTCATGAGCAAAAATTTAAAACTCAAAGTAAAATACATGCAAACTGAGATTGTCATTGTAGGAGAAAGGAATGCCAATCTTTGACAGAATTTAATAACTAGAAGGAAGTAAAGCTTGCATTGAACTGCAAAAGGAGACTAGGTCATTAGTATGCAAACAGAGATCTGGGACAATGGAAAGAGTACTCCAGACAGAGCAGGGACCTGTGCAGAGAGAGACCAAGCTGGTGCAAGAAATTCATTGATGCCCAGTGTGCCTAGAGCAAGAACTATTAGAATAATTCAAGTTGAGGCCTGAATGCCAGAGCAGTATGTAGAGAGGTTTGCAGGCCAGATTGGTGCTAAAGCTTCAAGTATCTACTGAAAGGTTTGCAGTGGTAGAATTTTGAGGAAAGGTTGACATAATAAGATTGGTATTTGAAAAACGAATTCTTGTTGCAGTGTGTAAAATGAACAAAAAGACCAGAGAGGGCCCTGGATTCAATCCCCAGTAACACACACACACACACACACACACACACACACACACACACTTGCCACATACACAAAAGCTACTGAAACATTGTCTGGCAAAATATGGCCTTGTGTATAATACAAGTGGCTAAGTCCATTATTTTTCAAAAAATCACATGCTTCAGTGAAAAATATAATAACTGTACCATTAATAGCCAGTTGCATTTTCATCTTAAATAAAACTGCTGGGCTGGGGCAGTGGGGGGGAATCTTTTAGAAACCAAGCACCCCACTTGCAACTCAAAACCCACTTATTTATCACAAAGCGCCAACACTGTAATTAGACCTGAAAATTGAGATTTTAGTTTAGAAAAACCAACTCATACATTAACCTCTTCTGTCTTAAAAGAAAAACACACTACCAGAGCTTTCAATAACACAAACATCGTTGTTTGAAGGGTAAAAGTTTGCATTTGGTGTGTTTTTGCAAAACTAATGTGGCCTTTGCTGTTGTATGCATGCTGATTATTTGTCAAGCCTTGGCTGGCACAGTTTGGTTTGTGTGCCAACAGAAAGGGCTCGGCATGCCCGCTGTGGCATCCATGCCATAGGTTCACCACCTCTGGGCTAGAGTGTGGCTCAGTGGCAGAGCGGTGCTTGTCTGGCATACCCAATGCCCTGAGTCACATACTGAAGTCAGGAGGCAGGTGTGTGCTTAGGAAAACATATGTACATATTCTGCCTGTTTAGTTCAAAATAGAACCAACAAACTCTATTTCTTAGGTTGCATCCAATAAGCCAATACCTTATCAGTATATGCAGGGTAGTCATTAGCTGCCTAATTTGATTGCATATAAGTAGATCTTTTTTGCTACATGACCTACAATCATTTCAGTGCATTTAACCTTGAACACAGTACTCTTCTGGCGCCCACCACCCTTTGGCATTTCCATCCTAAGTCAGTAAAACATACCTTCCTCTGCTTAATACACAAGAGTGGACCTGATCAATTATTCTTTGTATCGCACCATGATCAGTCCCACTTCTTCATTATCTCCTGAAATTTTATTTGCAAATGTACTACCTTTGTGTCTCAGTGAGCTTACTAGTTCTCTAGGAGTCAACTATTTCATATTCTCCTTTGAGTAATTGAAGTTCCTTATTCAGTAGAGCTGAAATGATCCATTTTTCTTCCCTTTGGCCCAATTTTTACTCATCCCTTCATCTACATCATAAAGTGATCCATCTCTCACAAAAGATTCTTAAAAAGTTAGACATATTATATAACTTGAATGCTCCATAATCATACAATTTGGTTATTATAATTTCTGGACACCTGGAGAAGCATACCATCCATACAACTGGAAAAAAAATGATGCATAGTAATTTCATTTGAATTCATTAACCGGCTAAAATCAAGTTAGTAAAAGTTTTACTAGATTATAACTGTTAACTGTATGCTTTTCAGCACTATATTCTCCTGACCATTTGCATAAAAAAGCTTTTATTTGTTTCCTAAAGTAAGAGGAATCAGATTAAAGTAGTTAGATTAAGGGAATTTAACATTGCAAATATATTTCTCAAACAGGAACAAAATCCTGCTGGTTTGATATCCACACTAACACTATTTTTTGAATTGAAGTTAGCTATTTGTTCTTTAGATGTACTTTATTATATGAAGTACTGAGCAATTTATTGAACTCTAACTCTTCCTTTTAAGTTATTCCCTAATCATTATTCACTATATGAACAAGTAAGGCAAGGTTAAGTAATGCATAAGTAAGACTTTGAGAAATGCATTGTTCAAAAGAAGAACTACTTTCTGCATTTTCTGTGAGGGGTTTCTGAAGTATATTCTGTAAAAAATAAAATCTTAGCAAGAAATATAGTGAGTTACTGAGCACTTTTATCCTAAATCCTCTGATATTTCTCTTGACAATTCCTGAAAGCTACTTTTACCATTTTGACACCTTGATTAATCTAGTTTTCTCAACCTTTCTGTGAGCAGTGATAGTTTTTTGGTTACGTTGGAAAGTGTTCTCTTTACCCTCTGTTTGTCCCACCGTTGCTAGTTTGTTTAAAACATTGCTTGGATTTTCCAACCACCTCAAATTTTAAGTTATCCCAAACACATTTGAAGAAATATTTTTCTTCACTAGACTATACGTGGTGTGACTGATCAAGGCAAAGATTTCCTTCTATTAAGAGGCAGGGAATATAACTCATTCATTCTTTTCCAATAATTGCATACCATCAGAAAACTGCATGTCAATAAATTGTTTATTATTAGATTCCCTGCTATGTCTTCCTTTGGGGTCTAGGTGGTAATTCTCACATGATAGTTTAACATCCACAGTGCTTTGTGAAGATGATCCAAATTAGCATTTCATTTTAAGGTCTTTTATTACTCTTATTGCCTATTTACTAATCTTCAATTATCTCAGAAGTGTCTGGTGTTCACTATTCCTTTAGCAAAAGCAACCTTGAACCCTGAACGTTATATCCAAGCTTGTTTAAACTCTGTTTAGACGCCAATATATCTATATACAGGGTCCAGCAAAAACTGTATACTGACTTGATGAAAAGAAATATAGTGTGATATTTTTCAACAGATGATGTTACCCTCAAACAGCGGACAGTAGAAGATGTCATAAATCCCAGAAAACCCACTGGTTTTTAGAGAAAAAAATTGAAAATGCACGTTCAGCAATCTCAATGACCAAGGCTACCCAAGCAGCAGTTTGTCGTACTAATAAATGTCTGGAAGCTCACAGCCACTGCTCTGAGCACCTCTTATAATTATAGAAGTCAAAGGCAATGTGTACTAATCCCATGATGTCTCAATAAATTCAGTATTAAAATATTTATAGACGTTTTTCTGTTCCTGAAGTGTGTATACTTTTTTTGATGGAATATTTTTAATACTGAGGACAACATTAAATTGTAAGGCTATAGAACTCTAAAAATTACCTCATTTATTTTTTACCATCATTTATTTTATAATTTTAGAGTGATAGCAGAGGATGACATTTCTGTCCTGGTAATTTTAAGGAACATGTACTTCTTTTTAAAACTTATTCATTCATAAAAAAGGTGAAATTTGATTTTAGTTTTTTGCATGAGATCCATTTTAGGCATGAACATTGTTGTATTTCTATATTTTTATATATTTTTACTTCCTTTTTTCTCTATTACTATACGTAATTATGTTTGTATTGTGAATATATATATATATACATATATATATATGAGACCTAAATTTCTAATATAAGTTCATACTGAGTATTAAACTCTCTTGGGCCCATTTTTGTTCTTCTTGATTAAAAAGCAGATGATTTAAGCTTTTAAATGAAGAGCATATAGGGGCTGGGGATGTAGCTCAGAGGCACAGCACCTGCCTGGCAAGTGCAAGTTCATGAGTTCGATTTCCGGTAGCCAGAAAAAAAAACAAACAAAAAAAATTAAAAATAAAGAGCATATAATTTATAAACAACATGTATAATAAGCTAGAATAAACTACAGGAAGTACTGTAATGAAGCTCTGGATTTACCCAATTTTTTTTTTTAAATTTGTAAAGAATTTTGGACTGTTACATTCAAATTTTGGTTAAAAAGACATAGGATATAAAATCATTATTATCATTAATAATAATAACTTTTATTTAAACAATTCACTTTCCAGTAAGGCTCTTATTGAATATTTTGACCCTAAAAGCTCCAATTCTAATCTAGTGCCTTGAGAGTCTGTTTCAGCGGGAGGGACGCACCCATCAGTAGTCATTTTGTCCATTTTTCTAAACCCTCTGAGCTTACCTAACATTTGAATGCAAATAGCAAAAGCAATGACCGCTCTGCTCTTCACCTTCCGACTAGCTGCGCACGTGAAAGACCCAAGGTGCAGGAGGATGCAGTGGTTGTAGCAAGACACTCACTTTCTCCAAAGAGGAATTGCAGGAAAGGGAGTGAGATTTCGGCTTGCATGTTCTGGTTTTTGTTCTCTTGTTGGAGTCTAACTGCCTCACCTCTCAGCAGTACTTTTAGTTTTGCCTTTTTTTAAATGGAAGGTTCATGGAAAAAGACACTATGTGTGGATGATTTATTATGGCCTGGAAAAGGTTACTTCGGGGATAAATTACTAAAATTTGTTATTCCCGAGCATACACCATTTAAGCTGTTTCAACTAATGTTCACATAACCATTTAAGAAGCTGATTCTGGTAGCATTTTAAGGAATACTTGTTTCAAAGAGAAGTTGCTTAAATTTGCACTGATTTGCATATAAATGTTTGTTATTCAAGAATTCTGGTTTTATTTCTCAGTTTTGAGTTTTGTTTTTGCCTTTTCACTTGGTTAATACTTTGTTATTTTTGATGAATTATTTGGATGTTTTTTAACTATTCACAAGTGAGCTACAGGATTTCTCTGGCTTGTCTGGTGTTTATTTTTTACCTCCCACCATTGTGTTCTGCCTTAGCCTCTGGGTGTAGCCATAGCCATTTGTGATATTTCCCTTGATTGGTTTATTTCCTGTAGTCTTCACGGAGAGAATGCCGGTTAAAATAGATGATTTTGTTTACTAGTGTCTCTGTTTGAGAGAATATTATATATATGCATAAATTGCAAAAAAGGACAGTTTCGTCCCAACTCACAGTGATTTCCACAGCTGATGCAGTTGTACTTTCTCAATTATTATCATTGTTAACTATTCTTTTATTCTCCCATTGCCAGTGGCATTACAACCGTTACACAGAAATTCAACATAGCATAAAACTTATTTTAAATATGATTATGCATAAACAGCAAACCCATGTCAATGAATCATGTAATGCACAAGGCCAGAGCAAGTAGGAAAATAGGAAAATGTTCTTTTAGGACCAATGTGAGTGGCAAGTTGTAATTCAATATTTCCTCTGTCTTTGTATTGTAAAGCAGCTGAATGTGAACTCAGAAAAAGCAGAGAGAGTTTTATGACCTTGAAATAGTGTCATTCAAAGCCAAGATTATTTTTAAGGATGTAAAAAGGGCATATATTCTAGATGTTAAGTGTACTTTCTCTTGGGCAGTTGTTTAATTCGTTTGCCTTTCTCAACAGATCTTGACTTCAGATCAGTTACCACAGAGGTCATCTCTCACTCATACGAGGCTCATCCAACTGTTACTTTCAAAATTTTCTACCACAAATCATCATTCCTGATTCTGTCAGTTCTATACTTACATAAAGCTGACCTAATACGAGAAAAGGCTTCCAACGTGTCCTGGGTAATAAGTCTAAAATTTGGATTCCAGTGACCAAATTTTGGACACATTGAACTCATTTCCTCCTCACGAAAAAAAAAAAAACAATTTGTGGTTTTCTGTGTGCTCCTTTGCCAGTGGAGAAAGCACTTTATCCAGGCCTCAACTTCAGACAAGTTGGTCTCACGCCCCGCAGTCAAAGCAAAGTGGAATCTCTGTCAAGGTAAACCAGAGTTACTTTGCAGCAACACAGCTGCCACGGTCCTTGCTGACAGGTCCCCTCTAAGCCTCGCAGGGGCACCCATGCAGAAAAAGCAAAATCCCACCTTCAGCCAGGGAGCCTGTGAATGTAACACAGCAAACCTCTGTGCATTAATATGGATGATATAAACCGGGAGACAGTGCTTGCCGCTGATGGGCACTCTCTTTCAAGGGCCTTGCTTTTCCTGTGCTAATAATCTTTGCAGAGTATGAAGCCAGGTATCCTTTGGATCCAAATGATTTCTGAAGGTTAGTTCTTTGGAGGAGGGCTGATTCCACAGCCTGTTTTGTGTGAGGTCACCCACCATCCTTTGAATTCTGTGTGTGTGTTAATTGCAGCAATTTGAATTATTTTATTTGAATTACCAATGAAATTGTAGCAATTATAACAGCATGAACTGTTTCTGTTTGCCTTTCTCCTCTGCCACATATGCCATTTTGGACTCTTCCAGGTTAACACTATTAGTCGTAATTTACTCCTCAACTTTTATATCCACAGGTTTTGCCGAGCGTGGGTGGTAGCAACACCAGACTGACTTCTTTTGCACATAATTTAGTCTCTGGTACATAAAGCTACAGCTTCCTTCCAATGGGACAGTTTTCTTTCAACGAGCATGTGTTAATATTCCCGTTTTTAAATTTTCCATGTTAATGCCTAGCGAGAGACTTAAGAGATTACCCTACAGATTCCAAATCTGTGTCTTCATTGTTATCAGCTAAATGCCTCTAACTTTGCACAAAGATAAATAGAAAGGGCTCTTTAGGAGTTTGTTTTAATACAAGGATACCATAAACAATTTTGACCTATCTATACTTCTTCCCAATAATACACAATTTGAAAGCACAAGTTAATACAACCACATTGCCCCTTTTCTCTTCCTCCACAGACTCATTAAACCTGTTATCCTGAGTGTATAGTCTTGAGCATAAACCCCTTTACCCCATAGATATGAGTTTCACTTTGAGAAAGAAGGGAATAAGAAAGAACTTCTTCCAGTGTCCAAGGAATAAGAAAGAACTTCTTCAAGTGTCCGTGGCTGGCTAAGTGAAGGCCTTGTTTTTCTTGCTCAAATGTAGAAGTTCTCTTCCGGGCCTGATGAACAAACTGATGACTAAAAGAAGACCCAAGACAATTTTATCTTCCTTAGTTCGCTGTCCTTGCTAGCAGAATAAATTCTAATTACTTACTGGGGCTTAATTACAGGGGCTTTGGGTGAGGATCCCTGCCTACACAGTCAGTCATATACACCAGAAACATTCTTAAGAGACACAAAGAGATTCATAATACTACTTCCTTTGCTTACTCTGTATCCTTCATGACATCTTACATTGTCAAATTCTCCTTCACAGTCTTCTTTTGTGTATAATACTTCTTGGTAAAGGTATCATTAGGGAAAATGTTGCATTTTTTAAGGTTAAGGATGTTTTTAAAATTATTCAGAGCATTTGATATTTAAATCTAATAGGACAAGAACCTCTTCTTACATTGCGACCTTTCAAATATGACGCTAAATCATAGAAGTGATTAATTGACAAACACTCCAAAATACGTTACCATGTTACGGAAAGGTAGGCTTCTCCTCACAAGCATCATACTCTATTATATTCTAGTGAATCGTATTGGTTCTTTATAACAATTCGGCTTTTCTTGATGTACAACCTTGGCCAGATCTTTTTTGTAAGGGGATCTGTGTTTAAATTTTCTGCCAATTTTCCTAATGTCAAGATTATAATCGCCAAGATTTCTACCAAACTTTCTATAGCAACAGGGTAGGCACCGCTAGGAGGACCCAATCTGTAAAATGTGTCAGTGTCGCTAATCACAGTGTGACACTCTAAAGATTAGTTTGCTATGAAAATGAATCTCAGGAGAGTAGCCTAGACAGAGAATGATTCATGGTTGCAAAATGAAATGCCACATTGTTTTAGGGACTGTAATTAGCTTTTCCATGGTACCAACTAGCTACAGTGTTTGTGGTCACATGATGTGTGGCTCTTTCCTTGATCTGAGTATTAATTAGAAAAGTAGAGAAAAGACACCCTAATTTCTTACAAGCTACACATGCCATTCATTCAGGGAACCTGGAAGAAACCTTCTTGTGAATGTAGAAGTCTACGATTTGCTTTTTGAAAAGGGGGGGTCCTTCCGTCTATAAGGCTTTGGGCCGTAAAAGTAACTTCCTTTGTCTTCCATTACTGACTTTTGTTTACAGTTCTGCTCCTTTGTTTTCTAACTAGCAAAAACCTGGTTGCACACCGGATTGTGAAGCAGAAATAAAACAGACCCAAGTGAGATGCTTTTGCTGCTGCAGATCTCGGAGTAATTAAGGAAGGTAATTAAGTATACTGTGGCCATGTTTCATATGGTGTTCATGTTAGATTTGATCCAGTGAGAGCACAGGAGACTAGCGGAGATATTGCTTTCTGTTTTTCAAATTCTAATAAAGCAAACTGGTGGTTTCTATGCTTCAGTTTATGACTTCCCACTTATGTTAATTGGGTCATCCCCATACCATTCTCTTTTTTGCTAATTATAGCCCTGTTGCAAATTTTTATTTCCTTTAAGTGAGAATTCTGGAATAAAATAACTTTTCACAGCATACATATACAGCTACTAAATCAAACAGCAATGTCCCACCTCTTTACCTATATTATACTGATAATTTTATAATTCCCAGCACACATTCATGATTTGATTCACATTGTGTGTTTATGTACTTATTCTTAAAACAAGGCCTGATTCAGAGGGTCTTCACCAATTCCCTAGAGCACTTAGATTTCTTCCTGAGCCCTGTTGTGTGCTTAAATAATGCTTAATGACTCACAATCCAAGCTGTTTGCTATTTGTCTGGTTGAAAAAGAACTCCAGAGAGTAACATTTATTATTATCATTACTACAGGAACACTTAAGAGAGTATAAGAGGCATAGAAATATTTTTATTTTTGGCATCAGTATTTACATTGCAATGTATTTAAATATCTACTCATGTATCATTAGATCGCACAGTCTATGAAGTGAGGAAAAGAAAGAATGATGCCGTTTTGCAACATTCTGAAGTGGCTTCTGACTGCAGATTTCAAGTTTTGGCCAGAGATGTACTATTTTCATTACTTGCTTGAAAAACCAGTCAACCAAAAGGCAAATCCCTTACATTATAGGTCTTGAGCTAACACAACTGTGTTTAAGTCCCTGGTCAGTTGCTTCCTATCTTTATGACCTTGAGAATGTTATTTACTTTTTTATTAAGCCTCTCTATTTTTGTAGAAAGAGAAGGAAATGCTGTTTCCTACAGTTGCTGAGCACGTTTAGAGGACTAAGTGGAAATGTCTCAGACAACTCCCAGTGTCGATAGGACCTCCAACAGATAACTTCCTTACTGGCCTGAAAGTCTCAGTAAAACAGGGTGAGAGGACATTGCCTAAGACATTTTATTATTTTATATGCCATGGGAAGTTTTCATAGCTTGTAATTGTCAGCATCTTATTTGCACAAGGGTGGTCCTTTTATTTCTTAATTTCACTAACTCATGAGGAGTGGAAAAGGTGAGACTGTAGATAAAATTTTACATACGAGAACTCACAAAATGATTTTCAGCAGTAGATGGTCAATTTAAATTATGCCCTTTTGAAGAAAAAGCTGCCTAGCAAGTGCAAGGTTGTGAGTTTGATACCCGGTACAAAACAAAACAAAACAAAGAAAAACAGGAAAAGGCAAAGGACTATGAGTTACATGTATGCTCCCTTCTTTAATTTCAGAGTTGCTCATATGAATTTAATGAACTAAAATTTCAATGCTTAATTATTTTTAAAAATTCCTGGCATTTCAATAAATAAACATTATTAAACTCCATAATCTTTTGAATTTCTTAACATAGTAAGTGTATTTCCTCATAAAATAAGTTATATAATTATTTCTCACAAGAAGTTCCTTGACCTCATTCCTGTGATTATGGTTGTGTTTGTGTCTCTCTCAACTGAGAGATAGAAGAAGGATCCCATAGCAATGTCCACAGCCATGTATTTTGTACTGTCATGGGACAAAAGATTTAACAACAGTCATCTTTCTTGGCTTAGTGATGCATACCTGTACTGCCAATGCTCTAGAAGGCTGATGCGGGAGGATCACAAGTTTGAGTCTAGCCTAAGGAACATCTCCAAATAAAAAACAAAAAGGACTTGGAATGTAGCTCATTGAGCTGATCCAGGCTGTAATCCCCGAGTACCATATAAACAAAATAAATAAGCAAGCAAACAGAAATCATCTCTCACTCCTTGAGGGACTCAGAAAATTTACAGGGAAACAACATGGCAGAATTTTGTTTTAGTAGAGAATCCCCCGCACTAAAATGATCTTTGATAAGTACCTTTTAGCTCCATAAAATTTCCAGGGTTAGAAATTATCAAGACTCATGTCAGATTTATGAAAGGAAAATTTGTGTTAATGTAAAAATGATCAAGGAAAAACAATTGCAATATACATATACAGGAATACATGAAAATCTATATAAGTAAATATATTTTATTATTTAATTCATTTTCACATTGTATCAATGTATTTGTATTGTTTTGTTGAACTCTCAGTGACATCTTCTAAAACTGGTTATTTTCATTGTTTGGATGCGAAGGTGAATTTTCAAAGCAGCTGGATCTCCTCTATAAAATTTGGCTTGTTTTGAAAAAGAAATCTGGAGTCAAATAACGCTGGTAATGATATATCTATAAATAGAAGTGAACAATTTGTTCCTTTAGTTTTGTGTGTACTTTATTCCCTGCGGATGGTGGTCTCTAAGTGACTTTGCAGTGCTCTAACTAATGAGCTTTGGTTTGTCCTGTACCTTCTCCTCATGGATTTCAGATTAAGGTTTGTTTTGTAGAAAAGAAATGCAATAATTAAAACATTTCTGTATACATTCCAAAGACAAGGAAGGATGGAGGAAAGGAAGGTAACAAAGAAGGGAGGGGGAGAGAAAGAAGAGTGAAAGAAAGAAAGAAGAAAGAAAGAAAGAAAGAAAGAAAGAAAGAAAGAAAGAAAGAAAGAAAGAAAGAAAAAGAAAGAAAGGTGTGGAGGTGAAAAGGAGGAGCATGGAAGGGAGGGAAAGAAAGGAGAAGAAAAGGAGAAATTCAGGTAGCTTCATCTTGCAGGATTCACTAATGGTGTTTATTTAATCCAGAACAATGTACTTACATCTGAAATTTTTCAACTCCAAAGTTTGAAAAGTTAGTGTTCCATATAATTTTGCTGCTACATGAGTCTTTCAGTAACATCAAGTTTTGTCAATATTGTCCCTTCATTACCTATTTCATAATATTTACTGAACAATGTATTGGATCTAAAATATAGAAATCTTATGAAGACCTGGGTCCTGGCTTTGAAATGTGACAGTCTAGAGGGATAAACAGACATGAAAACAAAGATACCTCCAACAGGAATCTTTCTGCTTCAAGGTCATGGCTCAACTCAAAGAAGATTAACATTCAAAGGACACAAGTTGATTGATAAAACTTAGAGTCCAAATTCATCTTTGGAGAGAGGTGATATTCAATTAAAGTCAGGAATCTCTCCAAATCTTGGCTTCACTCGCTTTGTGCCGTCTCGTTCATGTGGGTCAGGAGCAGTCCGACTGCACAGAGGCAAGAAGGCCTCGGGAATCCGTAGACTTCCCAAGAGAAAGGGATTTCCTCTTTCTCTGCAGCCCTAAGAAAAGTCTCTGCAAGTACTGTAACTACCCCAGAGAAGGAGATGCCATCAGGAGGAAGCCTCAGGCCACACTCTCCTGGCTCGAGTGTGAAGGGGTTAAGATTTTCAAATCGTATGGACAAAGAGCCACAAGAAGGTTGAGTCTTCACAGAGAACCAAAATGCTGTTCCCACTCGTGTGAGCCTGACTCCCAGGCAGGGCAGCCGAAGATCATGGATTAAAATACTTCAGGGACAGAACAAAGGGCATGTCCACTCTGTCTTTGGAAGTGGAAAAATGGTCCCGGATCTGAGTAATTGTAACAGTAACAATACATGTGCTCTAGCTTCAGATAAAGGGCAGCGGTACATTTTCCCCTTGCAACCTCCTCTGGCTGATGCCCACATGCTGGGGAAGCTGAAGTTATTTCAAATAGCCAAGCTCAGGTTTGCCTTACTGTCTGAAGACAGCCAGCCTCCCTCAGGCAATTAGTAAAATGATCATTGCACATGTGTGAATTATACATAGTGATCCTTCCTTTTACCTGAGCCTGGCTGACTTGCTTATCTTCACCAATCCAGGGGTGTTTCAAAGAGAATTTGCAACAAGATACAGTTCTTGGCTCTTTATAAGGAAAGAATAAACATTCCTTTCTTTAGGAATTGATGTGGAGAGTGGGAGGGACGAGAAGAGAAAGAGAAGCCAGGGAGCGAAAGCAAAGTTTTAGGAATTATGGAGAGGGTGTTATTACATGAAGACAGAGAAAAGAAAGGGAAATGATACGAACAGAATTATGGCAGTTATATGAAATACTGTGCTGTCATTTCACAGCAACGCTAATATTCTCTATCTTGTTCATTCTTTACTGACTGCCATAAGTAAGAGAAGCATATATAAGAGAGTTTCATAGATATTTGTGTGAGTAATGTAAAATTACTTGATTGCTCACTATAGAATTACTATCGATAGTGCCTCCTTGTAAACAGAATAAAATAAGTTCTAACAGTATAAAATTAATAGTTAATACAGCATTTTATGTTATCAATGCCACCTACATAAATAAATACTATTTTTCTGATATTAGTAGGAGGGTTGTTTTATTTTTAAACCTTTCAGCACCAAGATATTCAAGGCTTTTAATGATGTTTCCAAAACCAATATTAATACTTTTTGCCTATTGAATATACCGAATTCTAAAATATTTTTACCATCTAGGATCATTACATCACACTGTGATTAATCTCGGCCAATTGAAAGATATAGAGTTTATTTCCCAGCACCCAGGACTGCTGAATTTTGTGACTGATGCTTACAGTTTGTCTCTTTCTGTGCTTGCGAAAGATAAAGCACCATTCAAAGCACATAAGAGGTACTGAATAAATGCTAGTGTTATGTGAACTATGGAAAATGAAAGAGCTTTCTCTTATTCCAATTTGTTTTAAAGTGCATAAGATGTAAAAATCAGACTAGTAAGTTGGTTATAATTGCTTACAGTGGAAATCAAGGGTCTCTGCTTAAGATCCCCAGTACTCTGAGTGATTCTCAGGGGCTCGACATTGGGTCCTCTGGTCTGAAATTTGGGTCCTCGTCGTTTGTATATTGGAAACCTAGCAGTCAAAGTGATGGCATTAGGAAGTGGGACTTCGGGAGGTGGTCAGATCGTGAATGGGATGAGGGTCTAATAAAAGGATCTCCGTGCAGCCATCATGCCCCTCCTGTCCTGTGAGGATATAGCTAGTAGGCTCCATCTGTGAACCAAAAAACAGAGGCTCTCCACACAGTAAATCTGTTAGTGTCTTGGATTTCCCAGCCTTTACAACTGTGAAAGATTTATGTGAATTTTAAGATACCTAGTTTACTAGGTATTATACTACAGTCTCTTGTTACCCTACTCTGAGCAAGATAAAACAGTGGCCTTTAATAATGGGCTGTTTGTGTGCTGTGGGACACTTTACAAAGAACTTTTGCATAAGTTGGGTTCTTTTGATAATTTTTTAAAAAGTGGTGAGGCAGCCAGGACAGTACTGTTACCTCCATTTTCCAGCAGTGAAAACGGAAGTTTAGTGAAGTGAATAACCCAAGTCAGTCAGGTCGTGCTCACTAACTAGCAAAGCTCAAACAGATATGTCTGACTTCTTATTCTGTACTTGGAGCTACTGTCACTACTGTGGGCTATACTTCATCTTCGGGAGATCTGGGACACTACATATCTTAGATTCTAGCTAGATGAACTATTTTTAGTTCAAATGTAGAAAGTACAGGGACCAATCACCCCACTAACCTGAGGAGAGTTTCTGTCATATTTTGCACCCTTCCCTGTTTTGCTTCTTCAGATGTTGATGGCATTCTCCCTCTGGAAGTGAAGAATGTTTCTGCTTCATTGATGTTGTTATTGAGCACCTTTATCTTTGTGAAAATTCAAAGGGCAAATGGGAGCAATAATTTCCTAGAGGAAAGTTTACCTGTGAATCACAACAAGGCTTCAAACTTCCCCTAAGCCCTATTCCACCCACTTCCCTTTTCTACAGGTATCTAACGCAATACAGTTGTAAGTTTTGAGAAAGCAGGAACTTAGAAGCCAGGTATAATTGTCAGTTGTAAGTCACCATATTAATATTAACATAATTCCTGTTCTATTTTTGTGTTAGATTGGTATGGACTTTCCACTCAAAATTTGGTCAACTTTGATACTGATGATGCCATATATACAGCATGGTATGAGGACATTTACTACCCAAATAATGATGCTTTCTGTGGAAAGCAGGAGAGACTCTTTAACAAGTCCACAAATGGCTTCATGGGACAAGGACTAACAACCAATTAGAGTTTCTATGTTGGTCCAGAGGGGGACCTGGGAAAGGGTTCCCTCTCTCAAGTGGGAGTTTGCTTGGCTTCAAATTCTAGCTAGTGCTAAGGGAAGGAACAACTGACTTATCAATATGGGGATTTGGAAAGAAGGGAAGGGGAGATTTATGGAGCTTGAAATCTGTCAATAATCAAAAATCAGAAAGGCACCAGCCAGCCACTACAGCTAATACATGTTTATGCAATTGACTGAAAAAAAAAAACACTGTTTCAGCCATGAAGTGTTATTCAAGGAGCTTCTTCACAGGCCTGCGCCTTTCAGGATGAAGGATACTGTCTCCTGGCATGCTAGTCATCCTCTAAAGGCAATTAATTGCTTTCCCCATATTTCTTTCTATATAAAATAAAGTGAACCGATAAACAAAACAAAGCATAGGGCAAATGTAAGCCTACTGCCCAGGAAGGCTTCTCAGGCGCATGTCTCTTCTGTATATCATCTCTTCACAAAGGCTTGAACCGCTCAGGGGGCCCTGTACAACTACGCGGCGTGGCATCCCTGCTCTGTGAAAATTAAACAATAGTGGTAAATTGGCGATCTACAGGGAAGGCACACAGCAGAGCAATCTGGCTGCTTCTGAATGACCATCAACAGGATTTGCTTCCTTTCATCTCATTCAGCTGTGTGCGGGAGTGCTAGAAGTACCCCCAGGAAGTTCCTTTATCCTCAGCCGAGGGGGTTTGCGAATCTTGATTTCAATGCCCTTTTATGCTACTCACTGTCAAAGGGAGTGCTGCGCCAGAAGTGAATCTGTAACAGAAATGACTGCCATGACAGCCTCACAGAGCCGGCGTCAAAAATATTAGTGAACAGTTTAGTAGGCCTTCAGTACTTGAATAGACTGGACCTTTTTTCATGCACCATGTATCTAAGCTGGATCAGAGAGAAGAGGTGGGGGAAACGTCCTCTCTCTGATGTTGGAAGGACCTTTCTGTTTTCACCAAAAGCCGACATCACCAGGCTTGACACAAGGTCATTTTTCACTAAGAACTTTTGAGGGGCTCTACGGGGAGCCCAAAGAGACTATTGCTCTGAACCCTCTTTTACCTTCCACAAATTGCAGGAAATCCTTGTTATTTAAATGTATCATTTCATCTTACTTATGTAATCTCAGCCTGTTTCAATTCTAAAGTATTTATTTTCTAAATTTTTTTTTAAAGATAGTTTGTTTATTTATCATGGTGTTAAGCCACAATTTTTACTGTTGCACTAGTGGAGTAATAGTTACAAAATGTGGTAAATTACAAAAATGGAATTCTGTGTTCTACCTCCTGCAACTCTTTCAAAGTTATCAATTTCTTTCTTTATTTATGTATTTATTTATTCAACAGAATGCACAGTTTTGCTTTTGCTTGCTGATTTAGTTAGGTCTTTGGACCATGAACCACAAAATATGTTCGTATTTATATTCTATATTTTTGATATTTCTCTTCTGTGTGTGTGTGTGTGTGTGTGCTTTACTATTTTTCTGTTATTTTACTATTGCTTCTATTTAACTCTTCAATGATAAGGAATTAAGTTGCTGGAAATATTACATGAAGTACCAGGCAAGACCATGAGCCCCATATGACCAGAAGCTTCTTCTGTTTGCATGCAGGCTTCATCCTTTGGCAGAATGCAGAATAAATATTTATTGAATGGATGATGAATAAATGCTATAGATCTCTTCTGCCTTGTAATCATTTATCAGAATTGGCTGGACTGTGGCTATTCTTTTGCTTTTTAACCCTCTCTTTTATCTCTTATTCTTTAGCTTTAGTATTTATTTTTTACTTAAACAACGTAAGTTTTTCTTTTTACTTATAAACCACAGCCAATTGTGTTTGAGGAAGACATAATATTTTCTGGTATTTCTACAGATGCTAACTTTATCTCCATCCCTGGTGAGCGTGTGTGTGCTGTAATTAAGGCTCTAACATTTATCAATATTGTTTTTTGGTTTGGAATATCATCTAGCAATGACAATTTAGTGCTACCTTATTTTTCTTATGAATGCTGTGCTATAATGGTGTTTTTCCCTTTTCCTCTTAGTATATAATCTATTCTGGTACTAAATAGTTATAAGGAAAGCTATAACTCTGCCTGTTATCTAAGCAATTATTTAGCGTATTCCTTATTTCATGTCAGTTGATATCCAATTTGCTTTAAACTCAGAATACTATATGACCTCAGTTTCACTCCTTACTACAACAGAAGGAAGTTACTGCCATCCTATATTTGTTGCCCACCAAGCACTACATTTGGAAAGCCTTGGAGCGCTGAGAGTGGAAGCAACAGAAAACTTTCCCCTTACTTTTTCTTGGGAAAACCAAAAAAAGAATCTGGAGTAGGCATTAACTATTCAAATGCCTGTCACAGGAACTGTGCAGTGGAAAACAAGTCTTTTGTAATAAGATAGATTGATCAGTGCCAGGATGGAAGAAAAAGTACAAGATTTTTAATTTGAGTATCAGATTCTTATTTTTACAAACAAAACAAAAAACATTCATGAGCCATATTTATAATGCAGGCAATGTGTTTAAACCCATTGATCTCAATACTGTTTGCAGTTTATTTACTCCATTCATAAATTTAGTACATGAGTTTGACTCCAGCATAGCTGGGATAGGCACTATGACTTCTTTTTTTTTTTTTTTTTTTTTTTTTTTTTTTGGTTTTTCTCTGGTACCGGGAACCGAACTCACGACCTTGCGCTTGCCAGGCAGGCACTATGACTTCTTATTCTTTTGACTTCAAGGCTGACAGTTTAGTAATGGTAAACTGAGACTGTTACTTTCAGTTACCCTTGAGATTCAGGTTATTTATCTCTTCTACAGGCTACCTATCCACTTCACAGTCATATACTGACTACCTGATTGTTCCAGCTCATTACGAAAGACAGTCACGGAGTTCCTATGTGTGATGAAAATATATGGTGAGCATTTAAACTGAAAGCAATTACATAAAAGACACATTGCCCTTAACCCTCCCACACCCATTCAAACACATCGCATTGTCTTGCCACTTGGTGAAGCAGTTTTGGAAGTTCTCTTTTTGAATGTCTTTATGCTGTATGATGAAAAATACCACTACTGATTGCTGCTTCTGAGGGCCACCCAGTGGAAAGGCAGGCTCGCAAAAGCATCACAGCATGTCACCCACTTAGTCACCGAATCTAGCACCATCTGACATCTGGCTCTTCCCCAAAGTCAAAATGTTCACTAGAGGTAAATGTTTGGAATTGATTCAGGACATCAGTGCAGCCAAAACAGCACGACCAAAGACCCTCATGAAAGAGGAGTTACAGAACTGCTCCAGAAAGTGGAAAGAACAACAGAGTAAGTGAATGGGAAGAGAGGGGGAGTGCTCTGAGGGAAATTGATGGCAATGTCTTTTACAGAACTTTGTTTTTTAAAGTACAATAGATATTGTGAAATGGGAAGAAATTGCTGAAAAGGAAAGAAGAACTAGGGCAGGGAAAGGGAAAAGAAAGGAAGGGAAAAGGAAAAAAATGAATTTAAAAAAGACAACAAAACTTTGTAAATAGGAAGGAGAAGAAGGGTTGAAGGGAAGATGGGGGAATAGAAAAAAAGAGTAATCAAAATATATCATGTAAGGGTACAAATGCTCTCTGATAGATATGATCTTTATGTATACCTCAAATGTACCAACAAACTTTAAAAACTAAAATAAAAAAAAATAAGCAGTCCCTGTAGCTCTCAGTTATGCCTCATTTATTCTCCAGTCCACAGTCCTGTGATCGTCTTGGGAGAATATTGAGCACTGGGCTCTGAGGTCCTCAGCCTCCTCAGTTGTAGGCATGATTACTTCCACACCATTCTATGCATCAGTTCACAGGCTCACACTCTCAGGCGTTTCATCATCTGGAAATAGTAGCCTTTTTAGAGTCATAAACTTAGATCTTCCACTCTGTCTTAGCTTTCCAACCTCTAAGCAGTGGAAACAAGTTAGTGCGGGTCATCTTCCTTGGGAAAGTTTTCAGCCCTTTGCATTACATCCTCTTTCCCTGCTGCTCCTCCCACAACTGCCATTTTCCTTTCCTTTCTTATTTAAATTGGACTTCAAATTACCATTGCTTTCATGACTGTCCAGGCAACATTTTCAACACTGTTAATGCATTTTGCTAATGCATTGTAAATAAAAACATCGCGATTAACCAAATAATCTTGCCTTTACATTTGACCACCTTAACACAGCTGAAGAATTCAGAGAATTCTGTATTTTAGTTCCTCTTTTTTGCACTTTCGTTCCTCTGCTCATGTAAAGCTGCTCCTCAGCCTTTTCATGGTTTTCTAAACACTTTTTCTAATTTTTTTCTCTGTCATTGTGTTCCTCTCAAAAGACTCACATTGCTAATATTCTTCTCTCCCACATTGCTCCATCTTTGGTTCCTTGTGGGTTCTTTCCCATAATAGTAGAATATTTTTGGTTTTTACACAGTAAAGTGCATGCACACACACACACACACATGCACACACACGCAAATAGAAATAAAACCTCCATCTCACATACCATTTGCATGTATTGCGCTCCATTCACAAATTTCTCCACAGAGACACCTGGACTTTCTCTGTTTCTTTGTCATTCGTTCCTTCTAGCACTTTAATATTACTGTTGTTGCCAAGGTTAGTGTTGGTGATGAAAAAGTTGTGGTCCATTCGTTCTGGGACCTTGAGCCATGTTTGTCACAGTTGATTTCCTGTTCTTGCAGAGTATTTCTGCAAGACTTTTTGACACCAACTTTGTTGGACTTTCTCTCTCCATTGTGGCTTCTGCTTCTCAGCCTCTTTTATTTTTCTATAGTGAGCCCTTAACTTCAAGTTTTAGTGTTCTACTCTGCTTTGTCTTAACTTTTTCCTCTACACAGATGTTTTTGGACATTTCAATCATTCCAGTGACTCATTTCCATGATTTATGACTTATCCTACCTCAAAGCTATATTAATCCACATTTTAGGCTTTTACTCCCTACCTTATACACCACTACATGTTAGAAATCCAGTGTCCATGCCACTCTTGAAGTTGCACAAAATTGAACTCTGCCTCCTTCTCTTTAATTTTCTTCTTTGTCTGCTCTTTATCTTGGAGAATGGCGCCATGCTGCTGCCAGTTGCCCAATCTAGAAATTTACCTATTGTGTTCTCCTTCTATCAATCTTCACACACAGCTATTAGTCTTAACAATTTTACTATTAAATATTTATCCTGGAAATCCATTCAGAGTTGCATAAAATGTTTGCAGTGGTACAGACTTCAGCAAATGTGTGTGATGGGGAAGTGTACATTCTAGAATTCACAGAGGGGAATGACATATAAGTTAATAATTAGTGACTGAGGATGATCCAAGAAGGGCAGCAATGGGATGGAATCCCTCTGTGGAGAAAGAAAAGGATGAAGTGCAAAGAATTTGGAGTCTAGGAGGACGAAGGCATACCTAAGAAGCAGAAAAACATGAAGATTGAAGGTAAGGACAGAATGCATCTTTTATCAAGAATTTTACACTCTTTTAAGAACAAACGACAACTACCAGTGCATTCTCAGTAGTAAAGTGACAGGACTTAGTGGTAGGTCATATGGTAGCCATAGAGTGGAGGATGTTTGATTTCATTGCTTCATTTTCAAACACGTGCAGTCTCTCTCTACGCGTGCACGCACGGCTCAATATTTTGAGATCCTTCTCACTTTGTGGTTATGCTATTCCTGTTTTCCATTATGTTGCCCTACACAGCTTGCCTGCTTCACCGAACTAGTACCTTGATGAAAGCAATGTTCCTAACAAACACAGCTAATTCTACCTTGTAAGGACAATTTTGATCGATGCCAGAAGACACATGACTCTGAAGGTTATTAGCTGTCTCTCTAAACTTCACATAGTTTTGTCTTATTTCTTCAGACAGGACCTTGATTTTTTTTCCCAATTCACACTATGTGGTGGAAGTAGTAACTATTTTAAGATCTGATGACCTCTAATTAAAAGGTCATAAAAAATTCTATTAATGGTATGGGGATTTCATTCTGATCTTCCAAACAACAGTTTTCTTTGATAGCATATTTTTAGATGCAGCTGGGTAAAAAACCAACCATCACGGGAGCTCTATTTTATTTATCATTAATTTTGACATCCTTCCACAGATGTTTTCTGGGAACCGTTGTAACCTGCTTAATTTGTCTCCATATAATGGGAAGCAGATAGCCTCAATTAATGTACTGATTAGTAAGTTCTTTAATGAGTTCCAGTAGTTTTCCTCATTATTGCTGATACAGTACACTGAGTCCTGGAAGCTGGGATTTGAGCATTATTAGAACATAAAACCTGAGCCATCACACAATTGCTTTTCCATGGCGTATTTGGTGTTCACTGGTTACTTCCCTCGTGTGTGAACGTGTGAATAGGAGAGACATCGAGACCACATAGCACTGAATTTGTAGACTTGTAAAGTTTGCAAATTTGTTTTTAGTCCACGTAACCACCTATAAGACGAAGTGGCTGTGGCAAACATTTGACAAATATAGAAGCCTACTTTATTCTAAAGATGTGGTTGGCTCCAAGAAGGAAAGTAGGCTGCATTCTCATTAATTGGTTTTGAACACACAGCTATATGTGAGGTGAGTTCATTGACGTTCTCCCTCCAGTAAGGAGGAAATAAAATATTTCATCCTTGGGGAATCTCCCAGGATGTATCTTAATTAGAGTAACAAGGCCAAAAGAGAGTATTAAAATGCTACAAATAAATAAATAAAGTTAAGATTACCCCCCAAAAAGAATAATAAGCATCATCGTTCATCCCTTACTGAGAAAAAAGATCAGTCTCTTCTGTGGCTTAGCATCTTAAACTTCTAAGCAAGAGGATTTAAGACCAATGGGACCTTCTAAATCGCATAGGCACTTGGGTAGTTATACCACTTTTTGTTGGAAAAGGAGTAGCAAAACTGTGGTCAAAGCATCAGGTTTTCTCTTATGAAAGTTTATGGCCAATTTTTCTTCTGTTTCTATTAGGGGCATTTATTGTTATAGCTGCAATGTGGAAGATCAAGTGAAGACCACAGTAGCCTGCCAATGCCTGTTAGACAACTTTTCTCCCACAGAAAGGTACTTCCTTGTAGTCACATTTATGGCAACATAAAGTTCCATGACATTTATGGAAGTGCATGTCATGAGGCAGATGGCTTGTTAGCCTGTTTTAGTAAGCTCACTCATATCCATACAATATTAAAACTTTTCCAAGTTCATGAATTATAAAAGAATGCTAGATGCTGTGTAGTCCAAAGAGTGTTTTAATTATTAAAATTAGATATGCCAAAGGATTCAAACCTGAGTGGAAATTAAAGATGGGTTTTGAATCAAGATAAGGATGCTGAATTGATTTGGGTGAAATTACTTCTCTTCAGGAGGTACTGGGTTTCTACTAGTATTACAAGCACTAATTCAGTTTTATCTCTTATTACTTCCTGACATAAAGTCTTTGTTAGAGCTCAGCTTGTATTACAAGGACTGCTCAGTTCTCTGGAAGCATGAAACATATCCTCTTAACTGGGTTCTTTTGTACACGCTGTCCTTATGTCTGGAAAAGCTTTCTGAATTCCTCTATGTTCAAATTCTCCAAAGCCTACCTGACAGGATGCAACTGGTACCTTTCTGGAAGGACACTGCCAGGAGCTTTGCAATCAAGCTGTTCCTTTCTTGCTCCATACTGTATTTGAGTGCGAAGGACCATGGAGATGACCCTCCCTGAAGGAAGACAATTTGCCTGCATTTTAATTCTCCTTTACCCTACTCCCATTAGTTTACTGATATGTACAGAACTGGGGCTAGGGAGGTGCTCAACACTTTTGATTGGCTATGCGCAATAAAAATGGGTCTAGTGAGGCACCGATGAGTGTAGTCTTTGAAGCAAAGTGACAGATCCATGTGCAGCCCTGCCTAAGGCTCCCTCCTACTAAGCATAAGCTAGACTGAGAGAAGCTGTGCTGTCTGCTGGAACAGAACTCCAAAAAAGATGCAATGATATCCCAGGGCAGAAAAAGGCCAGCATCAGAGCTGAGGCAGATGACCAGTTTTTGGTGTTTGACCAAAAGCACAAGATACTTCCGCCAACTGGGTTATGCAGATTCTTCCAGACTTAGAGGCTGCATGTCGCCAGAATCTGGCATCCTTTGTGCACACTTCTTTCTGCAAGTTGCAGAGGTGCCACTGCGCCTCCTACCTAGACCAGCTCACCGTATTCATAGGTTCCCGCCATTCTCACAGTCGCTCTACCCCGAGCCGCTCCCCTCTTCATGAATTCTTAAAACCTAAATTTGGCCCCGAGTCGTGGCCTTTGCTCTGGATTGGATTTAGGACACCCTGGCTCCTCACAGTTCCAGATATTTCTCTTGTCTCTTTTCTCCCGTCACTGGTTGCACTGGAAGTGGTAGGTTGGAATTTACTTCTCCCTGGGATTACAACATATGAACTCCAGACCTCGAGGGGATGGGGATCTATATTTGAGTCTGTGTTTTCCTCTGTATGACCCATCAGATGACTTTTGTAAGGCTGACATCTCCATTTTCTTTATCTCTGTACATCCCCCCGTTATCTAATGTGTGCTGAATGCATATTTGCTGAAATTCATTGTCTTTTTATTTTTTTTTCTTTGTTTCTGTATTTTGTTTTTCTTCCGGTACCAGGAATCAAACTCACGACCTTGCACTTGCCAGGTGGGCGCTGTGCCGCTGAGCTAAATCCCCAGCCCCTGAAATTCATTGTTTAAAGTGTTCTATAAAAGTTTAAAACTTTAACAGATAGTATGTTATTGGTGAGACCAATGTAATTGGTGAGACCGTGTAACCTGTTGAACTCTCCTTTTCCTTTGGCTCTCAGAGGGTTTTGAGCTTTATTTAAACTTCTCTTCCTCTCGTTTGCAATACTTTTTCTTAGCCCTTACTTCTGATGCAATTTTTCTCTTCCCCCTCCTTTAGCACCTGGGTCTCTCCTTTTTACTCTTATTTCCATAGTGAAAGCTTTTATTGCAGCTCCCTCAGATTCTCACTCACTGACTTGTCTGACATTTATTGTCTTTTCCACAGCAGGCATTGAGCTAGACACTAAAAGTATAAAGATTAATAAGATCCAGCAGGCATGGCAAGCAGCTCACAGCCTCATGAAAGTGTAGTTGGAGTATTCAAACAATTAAAACAAGGAAAATAAAAACACAATCATAGATGACAGTTCTTTATACTTTCCCAGAGACAGTGAGAAGAAATAATTTTCCATGCAAGGTGAATGAATGCTTTCTGTGGCTTGATCTCCAGATTTTCTTTTCTTGCTTCAATCACCACTTTTTAAAGCAAATTTTTATAGTTATAGCTCTCCATTGAGACAGATGCCAGGAAAGAGTCTAGATAATGGAAAACCTATTCACACCACTGGCATTGCAAATATTTCATTTTCTTCAGTAAAAACATTAATATTGTAACCTATTTCTAGGACAATCATGAGTAGGATTCCTAGGAAAAGAACTGCGTGAGTGTGAGACCCTAAAAACAGCTCTTAGGTTAACAATGAGCTTCCTGTCCTTGATATTTTCTTCCCTGAAATGAATCTACAATAGATTCACGGGATGATGTTTATAGGCAAAGGGAGAATTGGCAGAAGATGAAAATGTTAAGTTTCACTGTCTCTTATTTCACATTCTTATTTTTTAATTAAATAGGCTTAAGATATGTTTCCGAAATAGTTTAACATATAGTTTTCTTTCCTTGATAAGTTATGAGGAAAGAACATCATGTTGCATAACAGACGGGACACCTGATGTCACATCCTAAAATGTCAAATTGAGAATAAGAACAGGGCTTGCTAAGGACCAGATGGATGAGGAGGGGAAATAGGGAGATATAGGTAAAAGGCTATCACATTGAAGGTATGTAGGATGAATAAGACTTGAGATTTTAAATTAAGATGAGTGCTATGGGAAGAATATTATATTTGGTAGTGAAAATTTACTAAGAAATGATTTTAGGTACTCTTGCCACCAAAGACCCAACTATGCAAAATGATAGGTATATTCATTTACTTGACCATGGTAACCATTTCACTACATGTATCAAAACTTTACTGTACAATTTAAGTATGTATAAGAAAAATAAGTAAATTCTAAACCAAAATATTTAGCACTGCAAAATTGGTTATAGCACTGAACTTCTCATAGGACCTCTTTGGCCTTGGTAATCTCCTGTACAAAATGCAAAGATTGAACTGGAATAGTCATGAAGATCTTTGTCGGCTTTCACAATATGTTGCTACATGTTTTAATTCTAGACTGTCCTGCACACGCATACGTACAAAGGTAGATAGATAAGGATTTTATTAATTGAGATAACTTCTCTGTGTTCTTCTCTCATCCCAGTTAAAATAGGAGCCTTATTTCATTAACTTTAAAAACAATTTATTCTGAGAATAAATACTCTGTTCCTTTAAAAAAATCTTAGGACTATAAAAAGGAAGCTATGTTTGATCTCTGTATCTTAGAAGATAGTAATTAGACTGATCACTTTGAAAATTTCACTGTTGGCTAATTAGCTATCGCTAGTCCATTAAAAATATGCGTCTTGGTGACTAATTTCTCATAAAATTATGTTCAAAAAGTCACATAATTTAAATTGGATGCCCATTTGTTTATAATAGGATGATTTTTTCCAATTAAAATCTGGTAAAATGGAGCATGATTTTTTTCCTCTCAAATCATTTCTAAAACCAATATCAAAAATGTAAAAAGTTTACAGACAGATAACAAAATCTGTGTCATCCATGTGTGTAGTATTCAGGATCTGACATGGTCATTTCCTATTTCTTTCATTTCCAACCCCCATCCCTACCTGTCAAGCTTTTAGTATACTTCTAGGGGAGAGCTATTAATGAGCAATCATAAAGACTGTCATTAAACATTTATACAGTTTTTGAAAATATCCCTCTAGAACTGGACTGGGGAGCTGCATTGTTCCTTACTCTAAAATCTAAAGGTTATGCAGTCCCCTTCACATACTGACCCCTCTGAGTCAAACCAATTACCAGCCAATTTTTGATAATGAGCAATCATATAATCACAAGATTGGAGGAGACCTTCAGAGGGCATGTGGTTCACTCTCCCATGCCAGTTTGGACTGCACTGAAATCACTGGAGAAAGGAATTCTCTACCCTTTCCTTAGACATTTTCTGAGTAAAGAATACAATCTCTGGGGTCCTGTTCCCCACAGTAGTGACTTATTTGAGGCTATCTTTTCCTTTATTAGCTTCCTTTCTTCCTCATTTCATTCACTACACCTCAGTGCTATTTTCCGGGATCAGCCCTTAAAGGAAACACTTATGTTCCAATCCTCATTTCACGGGCCACTTCAGGGGAATTCATTTAATATACCTTTCTTATGGTCCTTAATGAAGGAAGAATTTATCAGTTCTGTAAGGAAAACTTTAGATTGTTTAAATTAATATTAATCCAAACTGGAACTCTTGATTGGAATATTGTTTCTACAAACCAATTGCCAAAATATCTTTCATGTAAAATAGTTTGCATTACTACTGCTGTTCCTAAATCCTGGTTTGTTTATTGTTTAACTTTCATAATCATGACAGAAGAACCCAAAAAAATAATTATGCATCTGTAATAATATATCTGTACAGCTATTATCTGTAATATAGATATTTCAAATAGGGATAACTGGAACCCTTATCCTAAACTACTCCTGGGATGTTGAAAAGCTTTTAAGGGAAAATTTTAGTATATCTGTCAAAAAGTGTTGTAAGTCTCATCATAATCTGATTTTTCATGGATGTTGATAAATATAGATGGGGAGAAAATCACCTTGGCTAAATCTGTTAAAGCCACATTTTAAATAATGTGCACAGAGGTCTAAGAAGTCATTTATTTTAGTTAATTAAGAGGAACATATGTACTGTGATAAAAAATATAGTATGCTTAACTATAAAAAAATTATAATAAAAGACACATTGCCTGTATCACCTTCAAAATACTCCCCCTCACTTTGGACACAGTCTGGCCACTACCTGAAGCTATTCAGGAGTCCTCCTTCCTGAATGTCTTTACTTGTGCTGTTCTGGCTGCTTTGATGTACTGAACTGATTCAAAATATTTACCTTTCATTGTCATTTTGTGTTTGAAGATTCTGAAGTCACATGATGCTAGATCTGGGTAATAAAGTGGATGAGGACACATGAGATAGTTCTCTGAGCCTCCCTTTCTGTGAGATGGGACTCAGTAGTACTTAGTAGATGGCATTCACTGTACTTCCAGATCATCTGTACTTTAGATACTGGACACATTGAAATTACTAGTGCTTAATACAGCTTGGGGTCCACACACAGCCTCCAATTTCACTCTTTATTTCTGTGCTCCTGTTGGTTACATGAAAAATATGAAAGAAAAAATGTAGGCTTTTCCCTTGGGCCACCACAAATATGATTCTGTCACAGCTTTTCTAAAAGTGAGAGGGTGAGGCTTTGGAGGATGCAGATGAAAATGATAAAATTTCTCCCCCATAACCCCCTTTCTTCCTTTCAATAGTTTATTGGAGTGAATGGGAAATAAAACTAGATTTTCTGATCATTTCTCAGTGATATGTAGATGCATCACTAGCTTGAAAGATGCCTTTCACCTGTAAGAGTCCAATTTTGGGTGGGGCAGGTACAGAGCAGACCTGGAAGGTTGCCTTCTCAGGTCGCTTTCTACTAGGATGTCAAAAGGATGATGGGCTCTGGAAAACTGGGTCTGGCATTTCCCTAAGAGACTGAATCTCAAATCTACTAGGTATCACTGCTTTCGTTTCAAACTTTCACTGTGAGTTATGTCAGCTGGACTTAGTTTTTATTTATGTGCTTTTTTGCCTACAGAAAAGGTAACATTCAATTTGCTTAACTATGTGGATAATTTACCAGTCTTCTGTTTATCTCATTGCAGAAGGGCATTTTCTCACCCTAGGATTATATGAATGGCCCAAAGTACAACACTTATACTGGACACATGAGTCTGACAGAGGCTAATTAGTCAGACAGCCACTGCTCAGGAAGCAGGCACCAGCCAGTGAATGGCCACATGGGGATTAAACTGGCATGCACTGTGAGCGAGCATGGATTGTGAGAGATAGGCTGGAGAGTAGGACAAGGTTGGTGTGATCCTTTGTTCCTGTTGGGGCAGAGTATTGTTCTGATTTGTTTTCATAATTTCACGGGCTGTCTGGGAAGTGAAATCAGACAGAAGATCAGGTGAAGCTGGTGCAGCTGACTTGGAAACTGGCAGGGTGGGGAGCTTTGCCACTCTGTGAGCATTGCTTCTGTAAGAGCTGGAGTCCTCAGTTCGGGCGCCAGGCCCTGTGAGGCTCCAAGGTGTCAAGGGATCCCAGGAACTTTGAAGTCTTACAGTGTATCAGCTCTCATTATGGAAACTGGGGACCATGTAGGTAGCTGTTTCTATCATCCTGGTCACTCTCTGGGGTTCTTAATAGGACTATCATTTTAAATGGAGAATTGTTGAGCCCACTTTGTTGTGAAGTTGGGATATTAATGTATTTTCATTGACTATCAGTACCAGTTTGGATTAAGTTTGAGTTCACTTCCTTTTTGTAACCTTGTAGATTTTGTGATTGATTTTAAGATGCGATGAGCTTCCAAATCTAATTTTCATTAATCTTATTCACACTTTCTCATCCTTGAAGCCTCATTATACATTATGACTGCTTTTAATGTCTCCTATCCCAGGTATAACAACGATCTCTAAGAAGGAATTTTAAAATCAGAGCTTTCACACTGACCCTACTTCAATTTTAATATAAAAGTGAAAATGACAATAATGAGGACAGATAGTAAGGAATCCTTGTATTCAGTAATGTGTGCCAGTTGCTCATCTAAATTCTTTACTCTTATGTTCTCAGTTAATTCTCAAAATCTTGATTTCACAAGTGTGGGAAGTGAGGCTCTGTGATCCCACAGCCACTTCCAGTGATCTCATAGGTAGGTCACAGCCAAGTCACAATTTAAATCAGGCCATCTTGACTCCAAGGATTTACTACTCCTATTATAAAACTCATAAAAATTTAAGCAATGTGATTAAGCATTTAAGAATTTGCAAATGAAGCTATGAGTTCATGGAGATTTGGGAAAGCTTGACACATTAAAAGACTCCTGGGTCTGACCAGGACAAGTGCCCAGCTCCCTATTCCTGTACGTTGTGCCAGCGTCAGGCTGGTGTTGCCAGTTATTAATTCATCGGATAACACCTACAGTATGAATCAAGACACAGGGCAGAAACCACTGCGGAGACACATTCAAGTGCAGGGAGGAAGCAGTTAATTTGAGAGTAATGTCTTTGTGTGAGTGGGGCAGCAGACATTCAAAATCATCTATTAGTGTTGTACTTTGTGGGAGCAGTGCCAGCGCTGGCGAGCAGAAAGGGCTGTGCCTACTGTGGAAATGAAATCTTTCACATCCTTTGGGAGTTGTACCAATAATTTATACAGCTCACTGATCGTCTCTCCCTCCCTTCCTCCTTACTTTTGTAACAAGTGCAATTATATAAAGAACAGTTTGATATTCCTCCTAATTATCATGTATCTCCCCTTCTTACTGCACACCAACTTTGAAGGAAGAAAAAGCACAAAATGAATGTGAAGGATTGATAGCTTTGGCATCACCATCCTGGAGGGACCTTGGTACCTCACAGACAGCAGAGTAATAGAAATTTTCCAAGCTTAGGGTTGATTTGAATCTGCCTATCTGGTCAGTGCCAACTTATTCTGCGGGCAGCACGTGTAAATCCCAAGATATTTTCGTTTTGTTAATCTGATCAGTGCCAGTCCATTTCTGGCTTTCCTGTCCACCTGCTGACTCCCTGGTGCTGGCTTCCTGCTGCTCTGTCCATCTGTTAAGAATTTATTTACAAAATACACTAAAATGCAAACTGCACCACTGTGGGACTTAGCCTACCCCTATCCAGGAAGTGGCATGGTGCCAGAGCACAGTTTCCAATTGCTACTAAGCTCAAGTACAAGGAATTGAAAGATTGAAGGGACTCGCTTCCACTTGAAATCCCTTATGCAAAATGGCAATGAAAGTAACCTGGGTTTCCATCCAGGTTACGTAATGCTTACACCAGGTAAAGGGTTAGAGTCTATTTTCAGAGTGTTCGGAGAGAGAGCATTGGATTGGTAATGAAAAATCCATGATTACAATGTGGTCTCTCTTGTCACTGGTACACATGATTTTAGTCAGAGCTTCACTTCTAGAAAAGATGGGACCAGTGAATATCAAATTTCATTTCAGGGGCTGGGGATTTAGCTCAGCGGTAAAGCACCTGCCTGACAAGCGCAAGGTCGTGAGTTCAGTTCCCGGTACCGGAGAAAAACCAAAAATAAATAAATAAATAAATTTCAGTGCAGAATTAGAATTTTTCCCATTTGCATGTAGTGATTCACATTACACACATAAATCGAGCACATATGGAAGTGGATATAAAACAATTGGAGATTATTCTATCTTGACTGATGCTGCACAGAGGATAATATGTTGTTATGAGGTACATGGGGCCATGGGAGGAGAAAAGGGACCAGCTCCTCGTCACTGAGTGTGACAATCTTCATTTTCAATACAGCTGATAAAGGGATGTGCAGATTAGTAAAGCGCACTTCTGGGTGTGTCGGGGTGACTCATGGAGGTGCGCCGGAGTCTCTGTCTGGTCCCTGGGTCTTCCTCTCTGGGAGCTTCCTGTGCTCTGCTTCCTGAAGGCCATGAACTGGGAAGCTCTCCTCCACCACTCACTCACACTGGGAGGGTTCTGCCTTAGTGCCAGCCGCCACAACCTGAAACCATCAGCCAACATAAACCTCTACTCCTTTACTTTGCATGGGTCAGGTGCTCCACCCCAGTAACATGACTAGCATGATGAGGTAGAAGATCCTCAAAGGTGCCAAAATATGATAATAACAAAATAAGTAATTCAACCACCATGAAGGGCAAGAGCTGGTGTTTGTAGAGGTAGAAAGAAAGCAAAAGTACGAGAAAGAATATATAGTTTTTCATTTTTTTTTTTCCTTTTCCATAGCTATATGTGTGAGGGAACAGCATGATTGGGATATTACATGGTGCTAGGCACACTTTATGATTATCTCAAGATGGCCTGAAACAGAGATTTCGAGGACATTTCACAGGTAAATGTCTCAGATCCATGAAAGAAAATGATAGGAGAATCTCAGCAGGGATGTTAGACTATGACACCCACCATCTCTTTATCTATCAAAAATAATATGAGCAGAGTTCAGATTTCATACAATTTATTCAATGTTCAGCGTCCATACAGTCCTGACTTAATGGATTTCATGCTTAGTTTTTGGTAAGCATCTTTATGGATTGCCCTGATTTAGCAAATGTGTTGGAAGAATAATATCGTTCTGCATCTTAAATATTCCCAAGGGGTTTCAAAAATAGTAAACATGAGAATTCCAGTTCCTTAAGTCTATTCAGTCTACAGTAATGAAATAGTTTACACTGAGTAATTTATAAAGAACAAAAATATACTGATCACAGTTCTGGGGATGGGTAAGTCCAAGATCAAGGGACAAGCGGATTGAGTATCTGGAAGAGGGTGTCTATATCACAGATAGTGCCTTCTAGAGGTGTGGGAGAAGAGGCAAATAAGTTCCTCCACTCTATTTTATTTTTATCTCTGTCTGTCTGCCTATGCCCTTATCTTCCTATTTATCTGTCTGTCTATCTATCTGTCTATCTACCATCTAAGTATTTTACACTACTGGAAGTTGAACCCAGGGTCTTCTCCCTGAGCTATATGCCCAGAGTGCCCTCCTATACCCACTTCTGAGACAGGTCATAGCTAAGTTGCTAAGTTGCCCCATCAGGCCTTCAATTTGGAATCCTCCTGATTCAGTCTCTAAGAGCGGTGAGATTGATTGTAGGAGTGTGCCACCATGCCCACCTCCTCTAACCTCATTTATAAGTTCACTAATCCCATTAATGAGGGTAGAACCCTTAAGACAGAATCAACTCCCTTATCCCCCACCTCTTTATGCTCTTGCTTTGGGGAGTAGGTATCACCATTTGATTTGGGGCGTGGGACACAAATATTCAGATCACAAGACCAGTGACTATAATACTTGTTGAACTCTTATTTGGGGTTTCATGGTTAGCATAAAATATACTGCTATTCTGTTGTGGATTGTCACTACTCAGCAGACAGTTGTTTAGAAACTATTAAGCTCTCAATAGCCTATTGAGCTTATATCCTTATGATACTGCAGTCTAGGTGAAAGATACATTGAACTACTTTTAAAATAAAAGTTTCACTATAACTTTTAATAGAGCTAACTTCTCAGGATCATTTTAGGTTTATCAAACAGTTACAGAAAAATTGCACAGGAAGGACACAGTTCCCCTATACACTTTCTCCTTCCTTCTCAGAATTTCCTCTATTACAAATGTCCTGCATGAGTGTGGTACATTAGTCACAGTTAATGAACCAATATTGATACATTATTACTAGCTAAAACATAGTTTACATTAAAGTTCACACTGCATTTTACAGTTTCATGGGTTTTTGACAAATATATGGCATGTTTTCAATATTACAGCTTTGTATAGAAGAATTTCACTGTTGTAATTGTTACATTGTTAGTCTATTTGTCAGGGCTACCTCCCAAGCCCTGGCAATCAACACTCTTTTTATAGTGGCTCTGATGCTATTTTTCCAGGGTGTCTTTGATTTTTTTTTTTTGTATCAGGATTTGAACCCAGGACCTTGTGCTTGCCAGGCAGGCGCTTGTCCCACTGAGCTATATCCCCAGCAGGAGTGTCTTATAATAGGAATCATGTCTTTCCAGGTGCTTATTTCACTTAAAGGTATTTATTTAAGAATCCTGCATGTCTTTTCATGGCTTGATAGGTCATTTCTTTGTAGTGTTCAATAAAAATCCTGTTGCCTGCATGAACCAAAATTTGGTTATCTTTCACTTCTTTAAGTACATGGTACTTGCTTTCAATTTTTGATGATTCTAAATAAAGCTGAAATAAACTTTTGTGTGCGGGTTTTTGCGTGGTCATAAATTTCAATTCCTTTGATCCAATATTTCAAAAAGCTTTTGGGCCAAGGATGCAGCTCAGTGGCACAAGCACCTCCCTGGCAATTGCAAGATCCTGAATTTGATTCCTGGTACCAAAACAAAACAAAACAAAACAGCCCACTATTTCTGTCATGTGCTAAGTGTGTGTTTGGCTTTGTAAGAAATTGTTAAATTATCCTCCCAAGGGATGGTGCTGGTTTGCATTCCCACAGCAAAGAATGAGAATTCCTGTTGCTCTTGGTCCACATCAGCCTTCACCACTGTCAGTATTTTGGATTGTTGCCACTCTAGCACATGTTACGTGTATCGCACTGGTGCTTTAATTTTTCTGCTGACACATGACATTGAACATCTCATATGCTTACTTTCTTTTACCTTTTTCATATATTTCTTTTTATGTCTGTTCAGATCTTTTGCCCATTTGGGGAAAGTTGCTTGTTTTCTCATTACTGAGTTGTTAAAATACGTTGGGTAGTTTGGACTTGTATAATACAAGTCTTTCATCAAATGCATATATATGTGCAATGGGTTTCTTATAAGCAATCTTTTTTAGGTCATAATATTTTATGCATTTTGATAGTTAATCTTCTAATTGGTATAAGTACACTAACCACAATTAAAATGATTATTGATGTAGTTAATAAAGTACTTTACTTATAATTTTGCCTTATCTGAATAATTTGTTCCTTGTTTTATCCTCCCCTCTGCCTTCCTGGGGTTTAATTTAGCATTTTATATGATTCCCTTTTCACTCATCTGTTAGCATACTCATGATACTTCTTTTTAAAATATTTTCATCATTTCCCTACAGTTCACTCTTGTGTATTCATAAGTAATCTAATTCTACTTTCAAAGAACACTATTTGCTTCATAGTACTACAGGTACATATATTTAAACTGTGACTTTAGTAATCTGACTGTAATAACTAGATAGGTTCGTGGATAATATAGGTACCTCATATTATGATAAATATAGGTACAATATAATTTTGATAAATGGTAGGCCAGAACACATTGTATTCTTAGAATCTAAAATTAGTATAGCAGAGAATTATTCATATATTTGAGTGAAAGCTTAATCATATCAATCTAATTCTAATGAAAGTGATATGTAATATGTGGTTTATTGAATTATTGATCCCCATCATTTACTTTCTTATAGTAGAATTACACTGTGTGATTTTATGACAAATAATTCTGAAAGACAATTGCCCCAAGGATTGTCACATTCTTCCCATTTGTTAGAATATGAAACATCTTTGGAAGGTACAGATAGTGTACATATTGGGAGAGATTCAATGATGCCTCCTCAGAGAGATGTCATGACCTATAGGAGCAGCAGATATGAATGACTTAAAGAAAATGCTTTTAACTAAATTCTTTTAATTAATATTTTAATGAATATACTTGCAAAATATATGTACATAAATTCATGTATATATAAATATATATGTGTATATCTATATATTTATATCTTTTGATATATAGATTATATATTTCAAAACAAACGAATCTCTGGTTTGTTAATTTCAAGCAGTATGGAAAAGAAAATTTAAAAAATTAGGCAAAGCAGGGTCAGAGGCCTTTGTTAGCACATAAAGTACCATTGGACATCACAAATACCTATTCCGCAGGACGCTTTACTTCCATCTGTTGTAAGATTGTTGCGATACACTGGTTTTTCTAGAACAAAACACTGCCATCTGCCAGGAAATTATTGTCATAAATAAACAAATGGAGGAAGTCTATGATGCGAACGCCTCTCTTTCAGATGTGGCATTGTCTGCAGCGCACCAACTGTACAGCCATATGGGGAGCCCGGAGGGGAAGAAAACTTTCTCAGAAAATTCACCCTTTAGGTAGAGATCCTAGCCTGGAAGTCTTCTAAACCAAGCTCCAGGTCTTGCAGACCCTCCCTGCTATTTATGCACTATTTAAACCTCAAGTAATTTCCAGGAAAGGCTCATAAAAGGTAAAGGAGCTCACGTTCATTAAATAACTAACAGCTAGTAACTAGATGGTTTATATTTTATAATGTTCCAATTAATTCCCCCAGTAGCACTTTGAACTGGACTAATTTATATGTGTCACAGGGATGGGAAAACTAAGTCTTAAGAGTACATGTGAAAGATAAAGTCGAGGCTTTTATAGGTAAATGGATGCAACTAGAGACCATACTCATAAGTGAAATAAATCAGACTCGCATGTGTAAGCATCTATTGTCTCCCTAGTGTAAGAAACTGAAAGAATAAATAAGATCTAAAAGCTACAATGGATTTTGTGAAAGGGAAAGAAACTGCTCAAAAGGAAAGAACTGGGGTGGGGGAAAGGAGAAAAGAAGAAAGGGAAATTATATATACATGTATATATATATATAT
>NW_004955423.1:18716634-18744262 GCF_000276665.1 Chinchilla lanigera
ATATATAAGATAGCTAAGATAATTGTACTACTAATATTTGTTAGTTCACTGAAAGGAACCATTATTGCTTATATTTTCTGATCAATTTTGCATACCTGTACCTGGCAATCTGAGCAATTATTTTGAAGATAACAATATGCAGTATAATAACCATTGTTAATTTTCTATCATCTTGTTTTGAAATTCTATATCACTTTTATTATTCTCTTCAAAATTATAAAAAATGGGAGCACATGTGATGTTCTCAAGTAGGATGAAATAGGCCCAATATATGAGCCCTGGCTTGTCCATCCAAAAGCTGCGGACTTTCCCTGAAAAGATTCTGCCATCACACAGAAGAATGAAACTAGGCATTGCTATTATGATGGTGCTGGTACAAGTGTGGGTCCTATGCATGTATCTTAAAAGGTACAAATAACCACATTTTCAACGATGTAATGATCCTGCTTTGGCTAATAGACCAATTTCTTCCCGGCCTTTTGAACCATCATTACCACCTCAGGGGGAAAATGTCCTGAGCTAGAATCTGCAATATGGAAGGTCTATAGGACTCTTCATTTAAATATACTAGAAAGTGAACATTTGGGTTGGAAATGGTAGTAGAAACCACAGTTGCAGCTTTTTCCCTATGTTTGATGTGTGGCTTTATCATTACATATTCTATTTTCTTGATCTTTTTAGGAAGTAGAAATTTGTAGCTGCCCTCCAGAATTTAAGATATCTGATGTAAAATCATAGTTCTGCTGTAGGATCTTCAGAAAGTCACAAAAATGTTCTGCCCATAAGTTTTTTCTTAAGAGAAAAATCATAAATGAGTGTAAGAAATTGCACACACACAAACCACACACACATAAATTTTAGACATGCATGAAATTTCACATCCTTCACTTCTGTTGCTCTCAGAGCAGTGGCAGCATAGTCTGTATGTTTGAGATCCATGAGCTAATTTACTAGACTTTACCTCTAAGCCTCATATGATGACTTCACTTGCCCAGTGGACCCTGTCTTCTTCCAGTCATTTTCCACTGGTTCCACTCACACCTTCCCCCTATACTCTGAGATTTACTCAGCTTCTGAACATCACTGATCATGGTAGACTACCTGTTAGGATCATTGGTAGCTCAGCCCGTGGGGACATGGAGCTAATTTTCCTGCCTTTGACCTGATTCTGTCTCTGGCACCTGTAGGCTCTTCGAATTGTAGCCTGCCCTTTGTCACTTTCTGCACCTGGGCAGAGCCCACTTTGCCAAAGTCATTTAACTTCACACCTGCTTGCTGACTGAACCATTTGCTTAATGAGAAGTTTATTTAAAATGTAATCCATTTTTCTAATCCCCTTTTACCCTTTCCTGTCTTGTTCTTGAAGTCTTGTTCAAGGTTTCTGGCTTGACTTTGGAATGTGGTACCCAAATTTTCCTCTGAAACTGGAAGTACTTTCTCATTCTTATTCTCATTCTCAGACAACTTGCTGAGCTTGGACACCCTCCATGGCTTTTCCTATCTGGATCCTCTCTTCTGTGCTTCCTCCAGTACCTGGCTACTCTCCTATTATGAATGGATTGAGAATCTGAAATCGGGCCAGGGCTACACATCTGATGCTAATGTTACCCATTGCTTAGACTTTCCTTGACACAACTCACTTACTGCAATGAATCTTATGAACTACTCATTTCCAAACAAAGCTGCATTCACCTGCTTCTCCAGGAACAGCCTTGTAGGAATGGCTCTTCCTTAGCTTGTGTTTTTTCCCTAAATTGCTGAAGTTCTATTGTAACTCATGCTTGAGTCCATATCAAGTGTCTACACTATTGACATGAGTCCCAGGAACCCTTGTGTTCCTGTTTCCACATATTTTGTATTCTTCCCATTTGAATTGTTGTTTCATCTATCATAACTGTTATGGTTTGTGCTTAGATGTCCCCCCAAAGCCTCATGGGTCATAGAGCTTTTTCAGAGGTGGCTGAATCTAGAGTGTGTGATGCTGGGTTTAAGGGTGGATGTCACTAAATCAGTCCACTGATTGGTTTGGCATAGTTCTGGCAAAGATTAAGGGTATGAGTGCTACACCTGCTCTAGGGTGGGTAGCCTGTATACAGTATAAGGGGCAGAAAGAGACTTATCTCCTCTTTGTTGCTTTTACTGTCTTCCTTGCCATGAACTGTTGCCCCTCTGCCATGGGCCACCCTGCCTTGGAGCCAGCCAATTATGGACTGAAACCTCTACACACTGTAAGCTAAATAAACTTTTCACCCTTTAACTTTGGGTGTTGGGCATTTTGTCTCCATTTTGAGTTGGACACCAAGAATGTATGCCCTCTAGAGGCCAGCTTGATTTTACCAGCACAGACCCTTAAACAGTACTAGAGAGCCATGAATTTTAGCCAGAGTTCAACAAAACAAATTTTTAAAAAATTCCTGTCAGTAAAGAGGTGGACAAGCACACAACTATGAATGGGCTCATCACAAAGTAGTGCAGTTGTAAGGAGAAAGTGGTAAATTTAACTATGGGCCTTTTGACTTCTGAGTATAGGCAGCTTTAGGTACAGACAAATAAAAAAAATCCTCCAAGCATGTACCACTGACTTTTATTAAACTTGTATGTGGAATAACCTCTGACTAAATCACTTTAGAGTGTGTTCAATGTGATCCATTATAAAATTGTCCTGTTCCAGAATAAAAAGTCAGATCCTCATTAACTGGGACAAAGAATGTTACCATCCCTGCTCAGGAAGGAAAGGAAAATCCCTATCTCTGAGTGACAGATGTGGGTGTTTGTAGTATTGCCGCATAACCCTGGGAATTCATTAAAAATGTCAGGCTGTGTCACAGTGGTGCGTTGCATTGACAGTCTCCGTGGAAAAAAGCTGTGATAATTGCTTTCATTCCTTGCTTACCTTTTACCTTAGCAAGGAAATATGATTGTAAATAAATAACCCGGTGCTGACACATCACAAGCTTCTGTGCAGAAAACCACTCCGCGAAATGTGCATCTCAAGGACTGTAGGGCACTTTTCATAAAAGAACTAATAGGATTTACCCTGCTGGGTTAACTCATGTGAACATTGAATTTCCTTCTTCTTAACTGAAGCCAGGTTATTTAGTAACTCAGAATTCCTTTCCACAAAAGATAGAACTATGAATGGTGAACGGCAAAATATATTAAAATTAAGGAATGAGGCATAGAAAAAAAAAGTGAGAAAGAAGTAAAAACTAGATGAATCTACATCACGAGCTGTACTAACTACTCTCTACCATTAGTTTCCCAGTAATTGTTTTAGGGGCGGACTTGCATATATTGAAAGTCTCCTACTAATACTGTAAGTGGTGCAAAGGAGTAGTAATAATATTTACTACTCTTGTTTGCTGACAAAGAACATATCATCCAGAAGAGTATATAGAATCTTCAGAAGTTTTATGAATATTTAAAAAATTCCCTAAAAATCAAATATTAAAAGATGCAGTATCAATTTCAATATTCATATTAAAATTGATGCAGACTGTGTGTATGGATTTAATTTTTATTATTAAAATAATCTTATGCTTATCTATTGGTACATTGCCATAAGCTTTGACAGTAACCTCTGACTTGCAGAAAGCAATGATATTTTTCACTCTTATGATTAAATCCAGATCTCTATAGTGTTGTAAAATTGAAGGGTAGGGCTGGGGTATAGCTCAGTGGCATAGTGCCTGCCTAGCAAACAGGAGGTTGTAAGTTCAATTCATGGTACCAACTGCACCCCCAAAAAACAAAACATAACAAAAAGACCGTAAAAAAACAATTGAAACGTGGCAGAAAATGCAAATCCAAAACATCCTTCTTCAGTAAATGGGTTACTTTGGGCTGAAGGCAGTTAAGAAGGAGCATATTCAAGAATATCTCTCTGTTTTTCCTCTGCTTGTCTATAAGCAAGTTATTTATAAAGGTTTCCCTCCTTTCCTTGTTCAAATAAAACTTGACCAGTGGAGATGACTTTAACCATTTACCAGTCTAGAGACAACACCAGATGAATCTACCTAACAAGCTGTAATAACTGCTTGCTATCACTAACTTTGCCTAGATTTTCCTCTCTGCAGTTTGCTCTCCCCATGGTCTACAGGGCCTTTTTCATTGTCACATTTCTCTGTAGGTCCATTGTTCTTTACTGAAGCTGCTATACAAGCCAGAGTTGTATGCCAATTTTTTGGGACACTTTCCTTGTGTTGTGTCCCATGCTTATATGAGATACACATGCTTATAAAGATGTGTATATATTTTGTGTTTATATTTTTCCTGTTAATTTGGTTGTTGTTACAAGGGTTCTACCTCAGAACTTAGAAGGTTGGAAGGAAAATTGTTTGTTCTTCCCTACAGGAAAGGTATATGAAGCAGTTACTTGTATTTACCATAATTATATCTGTTCATTTTGTATTCTTATAAAAATGGATTTATGAGAGAAAAAGAAAACTTCTTTTAATAAAAGGAGATCATTGTAAAATGTCTGGAATTGAAATTAAATGATTCCTAGAAACAACATAGAAACTAATAGATATTTAATATTAAAATGTCAGAGTGAAAGAAAAGTGGATTAAATGTATAATGAGAATTACCTTAAATATCATCAGAAACATCTACAGGCACTGTCAGTTTTGCATATGATGTAAAATATTTGGTTTAAAAATAAAAAGCATGTTCAAGTTAGTTATTTGACATTGCATAAGGAAATCATGTGAGGAATCTAATAAATCCAGCAATACAATTCTGGATCTAGAATAAGGAACAAAAGGCAAACCTCATTCCATAGTAAGACTACAGTAGCTTGCTCTATCTGCAAGGGAAATATTTCAAGGTTTCAAGTAGATGGGTAAAATAAGGAATAGTGCCAGATCTTGCATAATTTTTCCTTACATAAAAATTTGTGAGCTGGTAATGTGGCTCAATCGTAGGGGTCTTATCTTGCATGCACAAGGCCCTGGGTTGAATCCTTCACACCACAAAAACAAACAAACAAACAAACAACAATCTATGGCAAAGTGTAATTTATAAAATAGCCATAGTAAGAGATTAATAACAATAATCAAAGTGAATAGAACAAAAAACCAATTATCATGTTAAATGTTACATGAATGTAGATTCTCTCTCTCTCTCTCTCTCCCCTCACATGCACACACACACACACACACACACACACACACATCTTATTGTTTTGAATCATTACAATTTAGATCCTCAGTGTCCCCCCAAATCTTCATGTACTCAGAAGTGGAGCTCTTAGAAAATTATTAGATCATGGGAGCTCAATACAGTACTCAGCTGTGGATTCATTCACTAATGCGTTCAGCAGATGAGTATGCTGTTAGGGGCAGAGGGACCTGATTAGAGACAAATGACTCAAGGGTGACCTGGAATGGTGTAATTTCCTCCCTAGACCTCCTTTTGCTCTCTGCTTCCTGACCGCCATGATATTAGCAGCTTTCCACTGCCCCATGTCCTGCAACCACGGCGTTTTCCCCTGGGACTGCAAGTGCTGAAAGTGTGAGCCCAAATAAACTTTTCCTCTAAGAGTTAGGTGTCACGTATTGTGTCTCAGTGATGAGAACATGACTAGGACAGATTTTTGTACCAGAGAAGTGGTGTTGGTGTTTTTCCTGTACCTGACCATATGGTATAGAATCATTTGGAAGTAGTTTATGCAAGGAGTTTGGAAAGGTTTGGAGATGCAAAGTAGAAGAAACAATCAAATGTAGAGCCTGATAGGAGATTCTAGTTAGAGCTTAGAAGACCACAATATTGACAGAAATTCAGATGTTAAAAGAAAGACTCAGGAGGTTTCAGTTAAAAACAGGGACTCCATTGGCAGTTGAACGTAAGACTATGTATACTCTGGCCAAAAATTTGTCTACATTATGCCTATGTCTTGTAACTCCATGAGAGATCATGAGAGTTATGACTGACAGTGCAGTAGGGGTAGGATTGCCCAATCTTTTTGGAGCTCACTACTTGCTCCAGGTACTTGATATGGAGCTAGAGGATTTGATGTTTGGCTTGCTAGATTTCAGTCTTGCTATGATCCTATACTTTGTTTATACCTCCTTGCCCTCCCTTTCCCTACTTTTTGGAATTGGAATTGGAGTCTTTACCCTAAGCCATTCCATATTGGAAGTATTTAACCTTCTCTTTGATTTTTCAGGGACTCACAGCTAAGAGTTTGCCCTGAGTCTCAGACAACACTTTGGACTTGGACTTTTCAGCAATGCTGATACTGTTCAGTGCCTCTTAGAGAGACAATTAATATATTTTGAATAAATAGATGTGCATGAGTCTTTCAGGGACCATGTGCAGAATGTTATGGTTTAGAATTGCCTGCAAAGCTCTCATACATTCAAAGGCAGGGCTTTTAGAAGATGAATGGATCATGAAGGTGCTATACTAAACCTTGGATTCATCTGATAATAAATGAGTTCAATGACTGAATGCCCTTTCCACTGGTGTAGTGGCCTGCTTAGAGGTGGGCCATGCAGGTACTACCTGCCTCTTTTCTTGTGTCTCTGCTTTCTTGCCTCCATGAGCAGCTTTCTCTGCGGAAAGCCTTCCATGTCATTCCTTCCTTACATCCAGCCAACATGGACTAAAACTTCTTTTTAAAATTAATACATGTTTTCTGTACATAATGATTGCATTCCTTGTGGGAATTTGGTACATGTATTTAACAAATGCTTTTCTATCTGATTTATTTCATTTAACATAGTCTCATGGTGTATCTATTTTCCTACAAACGACTCAAGCTTATTCATTTTTATGGAATAGTAGTATTGCATTGTATGGAAATGCCGTATGTTTTTAGTCCAGTCATCTTTTGATGGACATATAAGCTGCTACCAAGACTTAGCTCTTATGAATTGTGCTTCTATAAACACTGGTATTCATGTATGACTGTGATACAGTGCAGTCTTAGTGACTTTTCTCTTCGTGTTGAGAAAATATCTGACACCCAATTTTAAGAGAGGAAAAGTTTATTGAGCTTACAATTTGTAGAGGTTTGAGCCAATAATCAGCTATCTCTAAGGCAGGGTGACATGGCAGAAGGGCAACTGTTCATGGCAGTGTAAAATAGCAAAAGCAACAAGGGCAAAAAAGGGAGGAGAAAGCCTCGTCTCCATTTCTTATATTGCATGCAGGCTATGTTCCCTAGGGTGGCTGCAGCACTCACACCCTCAATCCTAATATTAGACAACAAATCAATCACAAACTGTAGATTCAGCTGCCTCCTAAAAAGCTCATCCCCATGATGGCATGAGGCTTTGGGGAGACATCTGGACAAAAACCATCATAATGTCTTTAACTCTTTCAGGAAGATACATACACAGGAGAGGAATAGCTGGAAGAATAGCTGTAATATCTATTGTTTGAGGAATTACATTTCCACCACAATGTAGAAGAGTTCCTTTTTCCCTGCACCCTCACCAGCATTTGCTATTATTTGATTTCTTGATGATGGCCATTCTTTCTGGAGAAATGGAATTTCAGTGTTGTTTTAATTTTCTTTTCTCTAGTAGACAGTAATATTGAATATTTGTTCATGTATTTATTGGCTATCTGAACTTCTGAAAAGCATCTTTTCACTTAATTTGCCAATTTTTTGGTTAGTTCTTTGAGAGGTCTGATTGTTTGGAGTTTTTCATATGTTCTACATAGTAGTTCTCTATCTAAAGAACAGCTGGAAAAAGTGTTTCCACATTCTGTAGATCTTCATGCTGTTGGTTGTTTTCTTTTACTGTGCAGAAGTTTTTTAATTTGACATGGTCCAATATTTGGATCTTGGTACTATTTCCTGTGCATCTGGGGTTCTGTTCAGAAAGTTCTTGCTTTTGCCTGTATCTTTTTTTTTTTTTTTTTTTTTTTTTTTTTTTTTTTTTTTAGGTTTTTGGTTTTTCTCCGGTACCGGGAACCGAACTCACGACCTTGCGCTTGCCAGGCAGGCGCTTTTGCCGCTGAGCTAAATCCCCAGCCCCCTTTTGCCTGTATCTTTAAGAATTTTACCTATTTTGTCTTACAACAGATTGTTTCTAATATTTAAATCTTTGATCCATCTTGATTTTAAATTAGCACATAACAAGAGATAAGGGTCTCTTCTGCATGTGGTGACTAGTTGTCTCAGAATCATTTATTAAAGAAACCATCACTATAATTTTATCAAAAATAAGAAGTACAGTTTAAAAATTCCAACTAGGAGGTCACTCCACTGTGATGGCTTTTACTATTTATTTTCTTTTCTTAATTTTTCTTTTTTATTAGATTGTGTTGGAGAGCATGATGATCATGTTCCTTGAGGGGAGTTGGTACATGCATATAACAACTCTTAATTCTTTCTTCATCCGCTCCCCACTCAACTCCTTCCTCCACCTATGGATACCTTTGCCATTTGAGAAACATCTATCTCCTTACTTCTTTTATCATTTATTTTACTCTTTATTTTACTTCAGATTTCTCATATAACAGAAACCATGTGATATTTATTTCTGATTTATTTCACTGAACACTATGGTCTCACAGTGTAGTAACAATCAGAAACTATGAAAGAATGTGAATAGAATCTTTCTACTCTAAACCACTAAATTACATTTTGTTTGTCTTCAGTTGATGTAAAAACTTGCTTCCAAGGTTGCACATTGGAGCATCCTAAACCTGATTATAGAATCATAATTAAAGCCAATTAGGATCTGCAAGACTAGATTTATTTTAATGTTGTCTTTTAATAGTGTTATTTTTACTTCTCATTGTCTGAATCTTAATTTGTCCTGAACTTAGACTGGGAATAAAGGGGAACTGTTCATTAATACCTTCAAATCTTAACACATCATGTTACATTTAATCCTTTAGATTCCTAGTATTTCTATATAAATACATTTCATTTGACAGATATGGAAACTATAGATTTAAAAGTATAAGTAACTTGCAAGTTTCCAAAATAATAAATATGATAGTAAAAATGTTCCTCTATGCATATATAGTATGAAAGAAGCCATACAGTTTTTATAATCTTATACTAGCTTTTTTATTCTTGTAATACATTTGCTAAAAAATATAAATATTTTTAATAATGCTTAATAACTCTATGACACTAGTCTAATCTAAGAGCTGAAGTTAAATGGATTTTTTTTTTTACTATATCCACTGAGCCTGAATGTAAGTGCCCTCAGATATAAGTAGAAGAGGTTTATATTTTATATAATAGATAACATACATAGGATACATGTATTGCTTATAATAAATTTGTGAAATTTATCCCTGGGACACTCAAGCCAGTTAAGATCTACTAAATATAACTTTAAAGTAATGCTAATTCAGAAGGTGGAGGAGAGAGATGCATCATCTGTGGACAATTTGATAGCCTGTGATATGTGTAACCAATTGTTCTTATTTACATTAATTTGCATTGTAAAAAGCAATTTTACAGTTTCAGTCAGACTTAATAGGCAATTTGCAGCTGAGTGCCTAATGGCATAGTTACTTAAGCTTGCCCCAGGGGGGCTTTCTAGAACTGATATGAGACTAAACCTTTTAAATGTTCAATTGAACATCTTAAGAAGTCAAAAAGTCTTTAGCTATTAGACTCAGTTTGCATTTGCTTTGTCATATTGAGTGTACTGCTGAAGACTACCTTGCATTCAAAGACTCTTTAAATAGATTACATTCCACAAAATATTGTAGCGTATAGCAGATAAGATTTTCTTCAAGATAATATTTCAAACAATAGAAACTTCAGGTAGGTCAAAGAATAGATATTATGGCTTTGGTTCATAAGACTTGAAATATTTTTATTTAATAAAGCATATGTTAATATGCATAAAATTATATTTCCTTTCAGGCATAAGTAAATAAAGCATTTGTAGACACAACTTCTTGTTTTCGTGACTTTCTCATTTACCAAGTGTTTCACACATGCTGTTTCTTTTAGTTATTATTTTATCTTCTTTTACAGCTGTTATTTTCCTTGTTCTTATTGAGCTTAGAATATTTCCAGGCACTTCATAGGCACTGAATAAATACCTACTCAAGGTTTTAATTGCCAAGATATAGAATAAGTATTATGTCAAGGTAATATCTTGGCAAGCAGGAAATTCAGCTAGATATTGATTGTGCTTGCCATGTGTGGGTTTCTCTCCTCACTGTAATTCCTGCTGAGCCAATATGGCACCACCCACTGAAGGTCATGTGCTGTGGTGTTGAGCCAGTATGGTGCCACGCCAATATGACACTGGCCACTAGAGATCACGAACTAAACCCAACCGTTCTTCCTCTGAGTTAAATTAGGACTTCCTACTTCCTTTTTTGTAATATCCTGTTTCCTTTTGTCATGCTCCTGCCCAAGCCTGGTCTGTCACATCAGGTAGTCCTCCCCCTAAACCCTGCCTCCAGAGCTTGGCCTATTTAACCTTTGACCTTAGGCCAGGCCATCAGAAGTTCCACATCTCTCTTTCCTACTGTGGTCTTCTCCGTGGCCACAATAAAAGCATTTTATTCTGCTTTACTTCTCTCTGTGCTGGCAAAACCTATCACCATCCATGATACTAAATCAATTGAAGTGCTGCTTCATACTCAGTGGGGATGGTCATTGAGGAGACTATGTTCCATCCTTTTTACAGCTGATTGTGCCATGTGATGCAATAGTGAAGGTCACCGACTGCTTTCAGGCAGAGCTAGGTCTTTCTGTGCTTAACTCTTCTGGGAAGAGCAAACAGAGGAGAACTAGACAGGTAAAGCCAGTTTCATAGTTTTTAAAGCTATACAAATTATCTCACCAAAAATCTACACCGTATTTTCTTAAAATATCCATGAATGGATTAGGCAACTTGTACTGATTTGGACTGCTTTGCACCATTAAATAGAGAATGCCCATGAAAGACAGGAGAGAGTCAAAGACTTGATTAGGCTTTGCTATCAAAAGTGTTAACTTGCCCCCAAAAGAAGACACTGGCTTATCTGAATGTATTCTTCTATGGTCTGATTCATATAAAATGAAGAGAATAGGGAGACTCTGGAATTGGTTTAGACTTCACAGCTATAAGAAAAATGGATTGTTTTAGACTGCTGGTGACACTTTTTCTTAAAGACAAGTTTCTGTATAACTCAGAAGCAACAGAGGAAAGTATGTTTGGCAAAGGTATCATTAAATGTCATAATTCTACCAAGTGCAATGTGAAAAGTGGAGGTAATATATAGATGAAGAGCAAAGATCTGGTTTAGATTATGCCACATGGAGCAATAAATCCTTTAATAAGTTCCTTGCCTCTATAAACCTCTACGTCACCTGTCAAAGAAGTATATTAACATCCTTTTTGTGAGTATTAATTAACCCTTACTATGAGGATTAAATGAGATATATGCCATAGCGCTTTGTGAGCAACAAATGCAAGACTCATTTTTCCACTACCTAGTAGTACATCTTCTGGTGTATAAATTATGCTCACTAAATAATTGTTCAGTGAGTGATTGAAAAAGTAAACAAGGAGTTTTCTTCTCTTGCACTATACATAAATACATGTAGGTTCTGTGACTTCAGAAGTTATGAGATATCAGCTTTTTTGGTAAGGCTGAAGGAATAGGGTTTGATAGGTATCTAGAAGAACAAGTAGGGGTTACCACAGGAATAATGTTGGAATACAGTTTTAGAACACATGAACAATTCATTGCATGACTGTACAGCTTCCCATGTTGTTAACTAGAAGAAATTTAGTTATCTCTCTTTGTAGACAATCTTAAGATAGAGAATAATTCATCAAATAATGAATAAAAATTTCAATTTTTATCCAAGTAATATTTATAGAAATAAATCCTAGCATTAATGTAGAAGTGGTTGTATGATTGATACTGTGGATGATGAGGTCCCAGACAGATTTCTCAGTTTTTTGGCCAAAAGAACAAAGAATTGGACTTTACACAAAAGAATAGGCCCAAAGTCGCTAAGTTTGAAGAAGTTAGTTGGGGAAAGTACACTCAGAACATAAGACTTTCCATCAGAAAAGAAAAATCACATCAGAGGAAACAAAAGTGGCACTGGTGGGAGGAAAATGGCATGCACAAGGAACGAGTTAAGATTAACGATCTAACATGTGTATTTCCCTCTAGGGCACCTCCCGTTGGGTCTTTCAGAGCACCATTGACAATATGATTGACAGGATTCCGAGTCATCTCACTTGTATCTCCTGCATGTGTCCTTTCCTGTAATTCACTCTGTTAAAATTGGATACAGGAGGTGCAGTCTTTATGCAGGAGCCTTTAACAAGTTTCAAGTGAGGAAAGGTCATTGTAAATCATGGCAGAAGTTCTGACATGCACTTGGTGTCCTGGCATTGCATTTTAGGAATTTCCAGGTGTCTTTGTTTTTTGTTTTTTTTTGTTTTGTTTTATAGTGGGAATCGAACTCAGGACCTGGTGCTTGTCAGGCAGGCTTTGTGCCACTGAGCTGCATCCCCAGCTCTTAGTTATTTTTATATCTGCTTTCAGGTGGTAGTGGCCCTTAGAACATAGTCAAGACCGTTGCTCAGGTGCAGGAGAGTGTTCAGGGTGTGGTCTCTCACCCCAAACTGTACTATCTATATTAAGATCACTTAGGATGAGAGCTGGGAGTGCAGATGCTAGAACGACCTGGCCTGAACTCTACCCCTGTCATCACTTCTGGAATATTTTCTTAGTCTCAAAGGTATCTGAGATGAGCTCTGGTAAGCTTGCATCTTTATTTTCCAGAAGCAGGTCTGCCGAGGGCATTTCGGGAATTCCATAGCTCACTAGAGCATTTCTGCTTCCCTAGATTTTCCTGTATATGGGTTTTGCAAAGCTTGTTTCTGAATAAGATGGCTGTTCTGATTCTTCACCACAGTGATGACATACAGGGCTTTGGCACTTCATGGACAAAGTGCTCTAGTTTATTTGTTTTAGACAGAGGAGCAAAGAGATTTCACCATTAAAAGTTTGAATTTGAAAACAATTTTTTCATGTGACTGTTCTGTAACCAAATTCATCATCTGCAGAATACACTTCGGGTAAACACACGGTGCATGATATTTATTTCACATTAATTTTAATCTTCCTTCAGGACAAAGAAATTACAGAAACAGGGAGAAAAGATTTAAGACTAAATCCAGTTAAATATACCCCAAGTTTAACATGGAAAGTGGATTTCTCTCAAGTGTGATATTAGAAGTTACTTATTTATGTTTTCTTTAAATGAGGTCATTTAATGAACTTAAATAATCTTTATGATTCTTTCCCTAATTCTTTAAATGTGCTTCCCAGATCAGCACCGATGGATTTGAGAAATGTAGAGTCTTTGGATCTCACTCCCAGATCTAAGCAATCAGGACCGCATTTTCACAAGATTCCTATGAGATTTATAGTCACAGTAAAGTTGCCTGGCTCCTATTGTACACCAGCTCTCCTACTTTAACGAGTGAGAAAACTGAGACCTAGAGGATTTAAACCTGAGGCTGAAGCTCATGGCCAGAGGTACAGACAGGCAGGGCCCAGGTAGAGACAGGTAGAGCCAGATATGCTTTCCTTTATACCCATCAACATTCCTATGGGTCTGCGCTTTTCCTCTGGTGTGATCCTTCGACGTGTCTCAGAAGTTACTGTACTGACAGTGATTGGAATGGCAACAGGGAGATCAGCTAATTCTTAAAAATGGAAGACAGAGTTCTGATATTCCAACAAGCTAGACACATTGCTCCAGAGGGTAAGAGCTGCAAGCGCAGACAGTACGCAACAGAAAGATTTAAGGCAAGCCTGGTGGCTGCCAGGTAAAACCACTATGGATGTGGAGTTCAATACCAAGCTCCCTTAATTGCAAGAAGACAGTCAATCTCTCAAGGAAGCTTGCCACGGTTGGTGATGCTTGGCCCACCTAGTATTTCTATCTGCAGTGCCTTTCAGGAAGAGAAGCAAGAGATTTCATAGCTAAACCCTCTTCTTTGCTGAGTGATTGCAGAGCAGTGTGGGACTGCTGACTTTAAACACCTTAATAGGTTGAAATCAGGAATGTCATTTCTCTTTTTAAAACGCTGATATCCATAGAGAGATGTAAATTTGATATTTTGACATATTGAAATTAACAGCTACAGTGGTTATTTGCATATGACTGTTACATGTCCTGGGACCTTTTAGAAGCTCAGAACATTTTTTGCCTAAGATAGGAAACCAGAGAGAAAAGGATTTGTGAAGCAGATGAGTTCACTCTGTGCTTTAGTGCTGTTAAACATAAAATGAGAGCATTTACTTGTAGAAAATGATCTTGCATTTACAACTTATTTATTTATTTACCTATTTATTCATTTTTTGCTTCACTCTTTTCCTCCAAAGGACATTAGGGATTAATATCAAATTCAGGATTAATTTATTAAAAAAATAAGTAAGATAATGAAGTAGGGCCACAAACAAAAATGCAGATGGTAAAATAGAGAAAGGGCAAATCAATCTTCAAAATGTTTACTAGTAAGTATTTTGAATTTAAAAGATTTGAGATATAAGTTTTTTTTTTTTCACCTCCAGGTCATTATGAAAAACAAAGAGATTTATTGTGTCTGTAGCAAGACAATTCAAAACAACACTTTAACTTTTTCTGATCCCATAGATACAATGGTCTGTGGTTTTGTTTCTTTGAAGGAATCACTTTGAGAGCACTTGTTTTACAACACTTCATAGAATTCTCTGATAAGCAAGTTTCATAGAATTAATCAGTCCTTTCCATTCATCAAAAAATAAAATTTGGACATGAAATCAATTTTGAAAATGAGTATTAAATATAACAAAATGACAATGTACTTACTGAAGTGGGAGACATTTTTATTGGTTATAGGAAAGGAATTTGGTATTAAACAAAGAAAGCAAATTCATTATTCTTTACAAATCAACTATGAGGAACTATTGGCACATGCTTAGCAGTCTACATAATAGAAAAACATATGCAGAAAACGCAGAAATGAACAGAACAAGTACGAACTAACTACCTAAGCATCAGACCTAACTACCTAAACAATATGAACGTACATTTCACAGGGCACTTAGGTGACATGCAGTTGTTAATTGGCTAGCTGGCTTTCACATGCTGTCAATTAATCTTTTAAACCATTAAGGCCTGGCATGGCACTAGAGGAAAGCAATCACGGTAATCTTTCAAACTGGGATACAAAGATTATTCTACTAATTAGTATCTTCTCTTTGCTGAGAGCAATTGAAGTCTGTTGGCATAAGCATGCAACTTTTAGTGATTTTCCACAAGCTTCCTTTAATTCTTTTTATATTCCTTTCTCTTTTACACTTTCCTGTTCTTTGATCTTTTCTTAAACACTTTTTAAAGTTTTCAGTGCGATACATGGCCATTTCTTCTCAGTTGAAACAGAGTTTAATGATCACCAGAGATTCTCATAGAAAAGAATATAAATACTAGGAATTCTGTAAACCTCCTAAAGTTTTATATGAAGTGTTGTGTTTTATTTTATATATATATATATTCTCCTTAGTGCTGTGAGCATGTATTTTATATTTATTATGTGCAAAGTGCAAAGAGTAATATGGATAGATATCTGTGGCCACTATCTTCAGCTCAATGTTTAGCAGAGGAGATTGATATAACACAAATTATTTAACTACAAGCATAATACACACAGTGCTGGTAAAGAATGAGGCAACAAGGGCGGGCATGGCTAAAGTAGGCAAGGAAATTATTCCCTAGAAAATGGCTTTGAACTGAGTTCCATAGATGAGTAAGAATTAACTATGAGAAGGGCTATGTGAATTAAAGAGTGGGGAAGAGAGGCATAAATTAAATAAAACAAAATCATTAAAAACATTTCCCATTGAGCCAGAGAATTTCATGTTCACATGTCTGAGGAAGGGCAGTTAAGCTATAGCCACAGTGTCTTTTAAAACAGGGAAGAAAATGTCATCAAATTCAACTCAACTGCAGATTACCTGCATGACCTAGTGGTAAGGGCCTTGCTGGAATTCATGTATCTGCACCCTGCCTGAGGAGGTCACAACCTGGAATGTTACATTCCATGCTTCTGTGAGAGGTAATTTTATGGCTCAACTTGACTGGGGTCAAAGATACCCAAATCTCTAGTAATACTTTATTTCTTTCCGTGTCTATGAGGGTGTTTCTAAAAGAGAGTGGAATTTGAATCACTGGACCGTCCACCTCCCCCAAATTAGTCAGGCATCATTCTACTCATTATGTTTCCTTCCAAATTGCACAGAAAAGGTGGTGAAACAGTTAATCTTCTCCATCCTTTTTTAAATCTGAGAATCTATGTTCTCTCCTTGAACAACAAAACTCCTGGTTTTCAGGTCTTTGAACTCTCAGTTATTTCACCCTTCTTTCCAGTTCTGCAGCTTGGATATGACCTATGGTAGCTTCCTTCGTCATGCGAACCAATCCTGAAATATGCTTCCATCTCAGTGTGTGTATATATATCCTATTGACTCCATTTCCCTGGAGAATCCTGCCTGATACAGCTGTGACCTTTCCCATTTCTATACAGTCTGCCTCAAGCTACTCTGCTTGAATCTCAACAAACCTCTTTTCTTCCCTCCCTCCTAATGAAATATAGACTATCACTAGTTGGTATAAAGCCATAATTAGAGAAGAAGCACCTTCCTCTAGGAAGGGGAAACACAATAGCCTCAGCCAAAAGTATGTAAAGAGAGGTGTCCCACGAACACAGCATGTTCTGTTTCAGTAAATACAGTAATTTGGGAGGAGTAAAAAGTGCCAAAGCAAAGCAGTTCCAGCTGCTTTCCACTATGATAGCCAACATGACAGCCTGCGAGATCTCACTTCACATAATGAGGCCGAAAGAAGTGCTCATCAGTTTTATCAAAAAGCCTGGTGGGATCTTGTAGCGTAACCAAAATCAGCAAGGTGAAATGTTTAGTAGTGGAGACCTGGAATCCCGAACATTCATTCTGGTACACTCCATCCTGCACATTCAGGTGACTAAGTCACATGGCCCAGGGGGAGCATAGTTATTCCGGATCAGTCCTGAACTGCAAGGTTAGAGCAGCCCTTTAATGCCTACTATTTCAGAAACAGTGGCTCGTAGTTGTATACAAATACAGGACCTAAAAATCATAAATCTTCCGTAGAGTGATGAAAAAGACCTAGCTAGCTAAACCAGAAGCCACAGATTAGGAAACAGAAACCACAAAAGTAACTTTAATATTTTCTAACAAAAGACAACCCAGTGTTCAAATCAGTAAATAGCTGAGAAATCTATTGGTTTTACTTTTTATCGCTGTTGTTTTAAAGAGACCGATGCAATAGTCCCCTCTTTCTGAGTTTTTGTTAGGGTACTTCTGAGGAGAGCAAAGGAGCCTTGCACACCCACTGTGAAGAACATCAGGTACCGTCTGGTGGAAAGATTTTATGCAAAGATGTATCTTACATAGAAACACAGGTGATGATGGTTTATGTGCAGAAATTAATGTTTATTGTATGAAAGACTTCCAGAAACCAAAAGGAAATTGAAATGAAGTCACACGACTATTATGCAGCAATTGCAATGAAGTGACATTCAAATATATTTACCTATATATACATATGTACATATACACACATATATATGTATGCAACATGCTAATAAGTGAAGAATTCTGAAAGATTAAACATTGCAAGGCACAGCTGAAGAAAGTAAGAGGAACCTAAAAATAACTTTTACGTATGTGATAAGAGCATGTGAAAATGAAAGCCAGAGGACGATGATGAACAAGGTAGCCCAGGTTAGTTTGGAGTGCAGAGAAGGTCAGGCAGGTGATGGGAAATGATGTTTGCAGGCCCAGGTTATTGCCACAGCCCAAGTTTTCTTGAGGTGCTGGATTCTTATGCATTTATTTTCTTTTTAAAGATCATCCAATAAGTATTATAGATTGACGGCAAAAATAGACTCAGTTTGACCTCTCCCTTCATCCATACTCTGAAGCTGCTCCTGCTAGAAGGGAAAATCTGTTTATTTGTCTGCGTGTTGAGTTTGTGCAGGTCTTGAGACTTGCTTTGACAATAAAAGGCAGAGGAAGTGACAGCGTGCCTTCCAGTTCTTACACCAAGGCTCCAGCAAGCTTACACAGCTCCTCGTGCTTTGTTCAGCCTTACTCCCACACTGAAAGCAAGCCTCTCTTGGCCCAAGCATGACAGGGAGCCCAGGTCACATGGCTAGAACACCTCCCCTTCCTCAGCTGACCGGGGAGTTGGACTGTCCATGACCAAGAGAACTATAAAGCCAACCTGTAAGCTCTTGAGTAAAAACAGATGCTTACTGCTGTGTTATGGAGTGTAGCAACTGGAAAACATATCTAAAACATCACGTTTTATGTGGACACTCCATACACAAAAATAGGGACAAAGAATGAAAAAAGAATGGAGGTAAGAAAATGCAGAGGCAGTAATGACCAAAGGAAAGATACCTCTAAGTAGTGACATAGATTACTATGAGGAGAAGAATAAATATAAATTCATAACGTTCAATAAGACTCACTGAAAGTTTGACATCCTCAGGACTGAATTTTCTATACCCAAACCATTTTCTGATGGGCAATCACATGTACTGACCCATTTCACCTCAATTCCTACAGATTCAACTTTCTAAAATGTATTCCAGAAAGACACAACAGAGATACAACATAGCTAGATATTTAGCTCAATTTTGGGACAAAATCCTGGAACAAAAATATTTGAGGAGTTAATAGAGTTGTTTGACCTCATTAGTTTATAACCCTTACTGATATGGAAACTGAGTTTTGCAAAAGTTAATTTGTTCACAGTCAATCTCTTTGTTAGGCTTTATGTTCTAAGTATCCTTCTGTAAATTCTTTCTCAAGGAGATAAGAAATAACCTTCTAGTGACTTAATAGTTGATTCATTTCAAGAGAAGGTGTCTTGCATCTCTTCAAGCACCCTGCCCTAGTAGGTATTTAAAGAATTGTGTGGTTTGATGTGGTGCTTCACAGCTATAATCTCAGCACTTGGGAGACTGAGTCAAAAAGATTGCCACAATTTTGAGACTAGTCTGGGCTACATGACCTTGTCTCAAAACAAAACAGAGCAAACAAAAAGAAAACTGGAGCTCAGAGGAAGGGACAGAGTGGCGAAGTATTTCCAAGTAAAACCAAGCCCTAATCCTCATCTTCTTGCTTGAGTGATTCTCGGGTAAAGAAAAGAAGAACACTGACCCTTTAAGGAATTTGAAGGTAAACCTGAAACTTGATGGTAGCATTTATCACCTCAAGTATACTACTCAGCAAAATTCTTAGACTTTTGTTCTGCAGGGGCAAGAAGGAATAATCCCCAACAGATAAAGAAATGTAGCTGTGACCCCGAGAGATCATTTTATTTGTGCATTGGAGCAAGACCAAGTAAAGCAGCTCAGACTGTCCCGTGGAAGTGACCTGTAGCATTTTAAGAACATACCAGCCCAGGACTGCTGTTAACTTCAGTGTAAGAATAGCCACCATGGGAAGAAAATAAACATGGGTGTTCTTAAATTACGAAAAGTTTTTGGATTATTTGCTTTACCTTCCAGAGCTGTGAAGCATTTTTAAATTGTGAAACTTATCAGGGGGTACCTGTGCATGGTATCTGGAGATGCCTCCTACCCATGGTAAGATATAAAATATTTTTGTGTTTATATTTCCCAGGTCTCCAGTCAATTGTGTCTGATCTTCTAACTAATACTGAATTTTTTTTCACAGTATCTAAATCTGATTATATAGTTAAATTAACTATGAAATGTCATGGAGAGGGAGGTAATACAGCCTATCACAAAGACTTATTTAAGATACAACATGGAGTAGTGGTGTGTTTCGTGTTCTGTGTTTTTGAAAAGCTCTCTCACCCCACCCAAAGTTCCAAATGCAGTTAATTCAAAATCTCCTCCACTGTACCAGGCAGAGCTTTTACCATTAGTACCTTCTCTCTTCAGCAGTAATCATGCAGTTTTGAGGTTTGAGAGCTCTTGTCTTAAAGTATTAACCTTCCAAGTATTATATGCATTTTATAATAAAATCTTTGGACAATTCTCCCTATCAATACATGCTTTAATGATGAAATAGTGATACTGTTAGGTTTGAGAGGACATAGGGTGAACAGAAGTATCGATTCAGTGTTCTTAAGTTATATTGCGTGCCGAAGCATACACTGTTTATCTCTGAGATCAGTCTATAAACTGCCTTGGGATGTCCCAGCCAGGGGCCTTGAAAGTCATATTACTATTATTAGTACTAAAACAGTACTAGGGAAGTCATTTCTGAAATGAAGTACGAAATTTTTATTTCACTACCTAAACCGGCCTCTCAGCTGCATTGTTCAGTAGAAAGGCAGGCGCCAGTATCCAGGAGCAGAGATAATACTTCATTCTGCTGGCTTTTTACTGCTTGGTCCTACCAAACATGAAGCTGGCTAAATTTTCTACACTGGTGGAGGAGAAAGTGACCTCAGAGATCCGAAATGGGGAAAAAATAGACAACTTGATAGCAGAGTGTTGTAAAACAAATTTTAAAAATTGTCTAACTCAAATCTTTCTGAATTCAACTCTATTTTCCTGTCCCTTTAAATTGGATAATGAAAAATGTCCAATAATGTTAATAGAATAGACATTAATAATATTTGTCAAATATTAACACCCACTTTGGGTCAAATATGTAACTAGAAACTGATCTGATTATTATTACTTTATTGTTTTGTATGGAGTTTTTGTTAGGTTTTACACTAGTAGGCGCTAACAAATTTAACAAAATTAAATTTTAAGCAAAGAGTAAATTAACAAATGTTTACTCTTGTGCTACATTTAACAAATAGATTATTAAAATCTTATAATGGGCCATAAAAAGCATTATAGTAAAACTAATTTCTGTCTCCTTTCACAAATTTAATGTACTGCTCTACAGATGAAACTACTTTGCACTATTTTAGGTATTTCAGTGGGTATTTACAGTAAATTTTTAATTAAGAAATAAGGTCTATTTTGCTTGTTTTGACTTGCCAGTATAAGACTAGGATTTGGTCTTATTATCTTTGATATTAGTTAACTAATACAGTATACAAGATTATCCCAAATGTTAGAGTCATAAGATGGCAATTGTTTATTACCCCACAGTGTCTGAGAGTTAGGCCACTTACAGCACATGACTGTTTGGTTTGGGCTCATGGTCTCTCAGGGAGTTGCAGCAGAATTGGACCTGCACCGTCTGAAGCTTTGCCTGAGGCTGCATGATCTCATTATAGGCTCACTTATGGGGCTCACTTATGGGGCTCACTTATGGGGCCCTTCAGTTTTGTGCCACGTGGATATTCTGTGTCCTCAGTACACCACCGCAGGCAACCTCAGAGCACGAACATGATACAAGGTAATAAAAAACGATGTGACTGCAGATATCCTAATTTTTAATATGATATTTGATCATTTCCACAATACTCATTGGTCATTCCGAAAAAACTTGAGCGTGATGCCAGCAGAGACCACACAATGGACTGCACAGCAACGGAAGGGTGCTGGGGTTCTCTGAGGGGCGGACACTGCACCGCACTGTCCCTGAGCTTCCTTCAACTTCAGTTTTCCTTCCTTACTTCGATAGGAAGTGAATTATCTCATAATTTGTTTAGCTTAGTGTTCAGATTATGTTATGATGGCTACAAGGGTAAAATTTTGAGATTTAACACATCTACGTGATCTATCATAACTCAACCCATCATGGCCAAGAACCTAGGGTGCCAATCTTATTTTCCAGCACAATTTTAAAGGTTTGCTCAATTTCTGTGTTTCTTTTTGAAAATGTTTTTCCTGCCCTCTTTCAGATTTCATCAAATTTCCTGCCCTCTTTCAGATTTCTTTCAGATTTCATCCAGGAAAATATTCAGATCCCCTCTTTATTTTTAATGTTTTGAAAAATTCATCTTTATTTTTGATATTTTGGAGAAGTGGTGCATCTCCTGGGATTGTGGATACATTATAGAATTCTGAGTTAAATTTAATTTTAGAGAAATAACAACTATTTTTAGTCAAAATATACCACAAATGGAAATTATGAAATGAAAAGATTGTTGCTTATTTGAAAATCAAATTTTACTGGGCATCTTGTGTTTTGATTTATTGAGCTTTTTTTGTTTTGTTTTGTTGTTTTCTGGTACCAGGAATTGAACTCATGACCTTGTGCTTGCCAGGCAAGCGTTGTGCTGCTGAGCTAATTCCCCAGGTCCATGTTTTGATTTATTAAATCTGCTATTCTTAGTATTTCAGCATGGTCCTCCCTCTCTTCTTCCTTCCCTCCTTCCCTCTTCCATTTATTTCCTTCCCTTCTTCCTGCCTTCCTTCTTTCCTACTTTTCCTCCTTCCTTCCTTCCTTATTCCTTCCTTCCTTCCTTCCTTCCTTCCTTCCTTCCTTCCTTCCTTCCTTCCTTCCTTCCTTCCTTCCTTCCTTCCTTCCTTCCTTTTCTACCTCCCTCCCTACCTTCTTTCCTTCCCCCTACCTTTCTTTCTTATCTTCTCCTCTTCTTTTCTCTCTTTCCTCATCCCCTTCTTCTCTCTTCTAGCTGGAAAACTTTTTCTTCACCTTAGTTCAAGCTGCTGTAACAGAATATGATAGACTAGGTAATTTAAACACCTGATATTTATTTTTTACTGTTCTGCATACTGAAAGTCCAAGGTGAAGACACTGGCAGGGCTAGTGTCATCTGGTGAGGTCTCTCCTCCTGAATGGCATGTGGCCATTTTATGCTCACTTTCCTGGTGGCAATGAGAGGGAAGCGGAGTGAGATGAACTCTCCTGTCTCTTCTTGTAAGGGCTGCACACTTGTGGCCCAGTTATCCCAGGAAACCTCCAGCTCCTAGCACTGGCACCTTGGTGGCTGGGATTGTAATATATGGATTTGGAGAGGGGGTACTGCAAGTACTAAGCCCATAACAATCTTATAATTCCATTTAGGAACATTAAAAAAAGATGATTGCTGAAATATCTTTATCCTTTCAGTTTTAATTCAGCGCCTCACCCACATTCTCTCCTCTGGGAAATGAGAATGACATTTCTCCTGCTATAAGTGGGAGAGCTAGGGCAGAGGTTTCCAGGTTCCCTTAGTTTGTCTCTTGACCTGTGTCCTGCTTCAGACAGTTCCCAAACTCTTCCTTCCCACAGCTCTGCCCCTAATTGGCACACATACCCAGAGTTGCGTGCTTGATCTTTCAGGGTTTTTGAACTTTCTTGCTGCTGGTGTGAGTTTGAAGATATCTGAGCAGAAGACATGGCAATGGGTTTAGACATGTCATAAATGCATTATCCCTCATGAGAAATGACTGTGAGGAAAATGAGCAGGCATGTACGAAGGCTGGGAGAGGTAGGACACCATTAATGCCAGCCTCATACTTTCAAAGGAGAAAGAAAAAAAAAAGCAAATGAAAGAATCTTAGATAGCCATGCAATTCTGGAAATGTTTTTCAAGTTTGGTGCCATTGATCTAGCCAAAGTTACACCTCAGGAATCTCATTATATCTCCCACAACCTGATGAGCCTTAGTGTTCCTGGAAGGGTGGGTCACTCCTTGGCCAGGAGCAGCTGGGCAGTTTGTGAGAATGTGGCTTCCACATGAAAGCAGTGATGGGTTTCAGAGTGAAGCCGCTGAGCTGTTGCTATTTAGATTCTCCACAACAGGCGGTCTGAGAGGTGTATTTTCTTGGCCACCATACAGCTATCTCCCACTCTCTCTGTTCTTATGCAGGAGTTGGTGTGTTTCTTACTGTCCTTCTAGTGGACATTCAATAATGGTTGTAAGCAAAGACATGTGTTCTACTCTTTTTGAACAGGTATTTTATGCTAATTGCTTTTTATAAAACTGATTTTAATAAACTGTAAACTTTCTAGCCAAGAAAAGCCATTGTGGTGTGGAAATAGAGTACACACATCCTCAGATTATGATATTTTCTCTGATCATTTGTTTTACCAGAAAGGAGTAGTACTTTAAAAATTGTAATTGATCAGATGGGAACAATTTGTGGCTGTTATACAGGCTTTAAACTAGAGTGGTAACTAGAGGGATTAGCGCTGTCCCCACCGTCTAGATGAAGAAATGAGATACACATAGAAGTGAAGCAAATTCTTGGAGGTCATACAGCTCATTAGTGGTGAAGCGATGATTTGAATCTAGATAATTTGACAAGAGCCCATGGTTCTGCCCTGTGAAATGTTTCCCATTCCCAAAGTTTGTTTATACAGCATGGTTTGTCTATCTAGGAAGAAATGTAAACTGGGTTGATGTATCAAGAGACATTTTTAGGCCACCTGACTACCCACCACTTCATGACCAGATATATACTTAAAATGTTTTATTTTTCTTCTAAATTTTTATATAACAAATTACACCCAAATCTTAGTTGTTTAAAATAACAGTAATCACTTGTCTATTATGGTTAGTAGGGGTCCGAGGGGCTGGGGATTTAGTTCAACGGCAAAAGCGCCTGCCTGGCAAGCGCAAGGTTGTGAGTTCGGTTCCCGGTACCAGAGAAAAAAAGCAAAAAAAAAAAAAAAAAAAAAAAAAAAAAAAAAAAAAAAAAAAGTAGGGGTCTGAAATTCAGGCAGAGTTCTGTAAGAATAGCTTGTCTTTCATGTGTGATATTGAAAGTCATCTGGAACAAATGTAGGCTCATTGCTAGAATTGTCTGAGGGTCATTTTTTCTTCCAGGTTTGGCTGTTGATACGTGCTAATGACAGGGGGCGATGTGTTGTTCAGCATACCTCCCCATATGGCTGGATATCCTCCCAAGCATTGGGAAGATTTTATGATAAACATCCTGAAAAAGCAAGAGGACATTATTGCCACTTTATTTGCTTTTGGAAGTTGCATAGCATTATTTGTACTACTGTCTTTTGACTGAGGAAGTAATACAATTTCACCTAGGTCTAAAGTTTAAGGGAAATAAATTAGGTCCCTCTCTTAATGCAGATGTGTCAACATCTGGCATGTTGAAAGGGATATATCTCCAATCTACTTATCGATTATCTATCTATATCTTTTTTGATGATTTTTGATAAATACATTCTGATGTACAGTCTTAAATAAAAGCTAGATAAGATATAATTTATACTAGCTAGAGAGTACACTGCAAATTGCTTAATATGTGCACCATTTTTGGTAACATTTTATAAATCACTCTGTGAATATTGCCACTTTAAAATAGGGAAGACATCGAGGAAAATTAATATTCTGTTAAGACTTGGCTAGTGGGTGCAGTTTCTCATGATTTAAAGTTGCTGTATCTCATTTTATAAGATGTCATCTCTACAGTGTATGATGTAATGGTAAGACTGTAGGTTTTGGGATTAGAAACAGCGGGTTTTAAAGCTCATTTTTTTAACCTTCAGCAAGTTATTTAATTTCTCTATTCCTCAGTTCTCTCCCTGAGGAAGTGGATAATACTACTTCGCATATAGAAAAATAGGATTGGTAAAATGAAATATTCATACAGAATTGGGGTACACGGTTATTTGTCCTGTATCCTGCTTCCATTTAGAAACACTTTTTTAGGAACACATCTTTTTCAATGAGTCCATGATAAAAGAAAATCTTTCCAAGCTGTAATTTTTTCTCACATAGATTTCAAGTAGATTATGCTCAAAATCTCATTGGAAAGAGGAAAACATACTGTGTTGAATCACATTTATATGACTTAGGGAATACAAATTTGAGACAAGCACAGAAGTAATGCCCATGATAGTGGGTTGTGGAATGTTATTCAGTGTTTACTGGGTATTCATTATATATCATGCTGAAGGCTAGGCACTGGGCACAAACTATAGAAAAGCAGACACACAAATACACTTCATCGTATGTACCTAATGAGCAAATATACACCCGTCATATGTTTACTCTATGTTTCTGGTTTTTTTATACTGATTTCCTGTCTCGAACATTTTTGAGTACACTTTCTGCAGTCAGTACACTTTTTTGAATTGCTTTACTGCTTCACAAGTTCATTCCATATAATGATCATCAAAGCTTTTGTTTTCCTTCAATTTATTTTAGAATTCTTGTGCAGTCAGAGAACAGCTGCCTCACTGAAGGCGCAGAAAGTTTGTGTCGTGTATTGAGTGGTCTATACCAGCTGCTTGCTGAGCCTCTATTACATTTAAAGCACTTTGAGTTCTAAGGGAATTCTGGAGCAAGCATGGAGCACAAGGACAGACATTGCTTGTATCACACCTAAAATATTGCTCACTACACTTTTAATCTAGCCTTCTGCTTCACTGAGTCAAGAAACAAATGTGGAAGAGAGTGTACCATAAGCCCAAGTGAAGGCTCAGGAAGCCATTTCGCCTCTGGTGTGCTGAGCTGTGCCTGTGAGATGTTTTTATCTACATTTTAAAGCCCTGATTCTTGAAATAGTGAGGGAGAGTGTCAGATCTTCCTGAGCCCCAATTGTCCATCACTTTGTCCAAAATAATTCATTTTTCCTTGATGTTCACATTTCACTCACCCTCAACTCTGTGTATATTCATTGTGCTCCTTCCACATCCAAGTTGACTTTTTGTCGATATTCTGGCATGCTACAATCTCTGTACTCTAAGAAGCTCAGGAAGGAGGATTATAAATTCAAGCTCATCTTGGGGAATTTAAGGAGAAAGTGTCTAAAAAATAATAGTGTGTGAGCTAGAGATGCTGCTCAGTGTGAATGCCCTAGGTTCATGCTTTAATACTGAAAAAATAATCTGGAATGATCAAATGAAGATAATGAATATATAAAGGTTTTCTTTACAAAAATTTTCCAAGGAAGTTCAGAAAGTAGTTGCTAGATGCTCTGCCACTTAAGAGAAAGAACCAAGTGTTTTTTTTTGTGGTATGGTCACAGTACATGAAACACTCAAAACTTGAGTGTTTTGTAGCAGAGGGATTTATATGGATTTCTTATATAAGGTGCAACACAATACTCAGTACACTTCCTCCTGGTTTTCAAGTACTTATCAGCTAAGTTGTACTCCATGTTTGATGACTTTGTCTTCTTTTATTTATTTTGGTGAAACTTATTTTGATTGAGATAACAGAAGAAGAGATAATAACTACCCATACTCATGTGCTAACATAAGTGAGTCAATAACAGCCTTGGCAAAAGTATATGCCTTTTACAATGGTATTTTTCTCACTTCTAAGTGAATCGTGTCAAATGCAGTGGCACTGAAAATAATAAAAGTACTTTAGTTGCAGTAAAGTGCAACTTTGGTTGCACCAATTTTTTAATGGAGAATTATCAATAATGTTTATTAACTTTTACATTTTTAAAAGTCCTGATAACTATCTCTACTGTGTTGTGTTTCAAATATCCACAGGAACATTTCTGAAGGTGGGTTTTGTGATCAAGGAAAATAAGGAGGATGAGTAGAAGTAAAAGGAGAAAGAAATAAGACAAAATAAAACAAAACAAAACCCATAGGCTTTGAACAACATAGACAAGTGTCATGTTGATTTATTTACTAGCTATGCGATATTAGCCAGCTTAACCTCTCTTCTATTTGTTTTTTTAATTTAATTTTATTTTATTTTAAGGATAAAAGGAGGGAAACATTAACAGACATACAACATTTTACAACATATCACAAGCACAATACAGACAATACAGAGTTA